>NW_019721015.1:23733-37989 GCF_002891405.2 Cryptotermes secundus | reverse complement strand
GTGCCCGCTCGTCCTTCTGGTAGACGGTAATGCATATGATGGGAATAATTGTTTTATGACTGCATTATTGTGAAACTTTTGTCAACATTTGGAGGGCTACATTATGGCGTAATTTCATGTTACCGTTGAGGGGGCTGTATATGAATAATGTAGTGCAACGTGGACTTTCTGTACACACTCAGGATTTGCTCTAGGACTGAGAGAAACTACGAAAAAACTTGATCGAGTTGGCCGGTCGCAGGACCTTCCGGATGCAAACTGACTTCTAGCCAGTAGCCCGGCATTAAATACGCGATCCCTAATGTTAGACCCTATCTGGCTGCTGTTTTCTCAAATAAAGCAACAGCCAGATAGGGACTAATGTTAGGGTTCGCGTATTTAATGCCGGGCTGCTGGCTAGAAGTCAGTTTGCATCCTTGTCTAAATGCGTCTGTATAACGCTAACAATTCAGTTCCTACAGAACAGAAAACACCTTGCTTCTCCATTAAAAACCGCAACCTTTTATTACTGTTAGGGAAAAAAATCGCTGTTAATTATGAGAATTACACAGAATCCATAAATACGTTTAGTTTCCATTTTCTTCAAATGTTTGCACAGTTTCATGTCCCATATTACATATACAGTAGTTACCACATCATACGGCGTCACATCTCAGAAGGCAATAATCTTAATACCACGCTATATTTTATTACAGCTGACCATGTAAAACTTCAATGTTAATCATCATGAATCATTCTTATGAGCCATGATGACGCAGCGTATTGCGTAAAAACTGCAGTTTACAGTCAAGTAATAAATAATTGTTATGTGCTGACGGTCTTGTGACAGACATATTTGAAAACTAAAACATGTTTATTGCAACCAGTGGAAAGTAACTTCTCATCTAATTCAGATTAAAATATGTGACAGAGTTGGGGAATTTTTCTTTTTAATATCTGCAACTCTTATCTGTCTATCTACCCACCCACCTACCAACCATCTATCTATCTATCTATCTATCTATCTATCTATCTATCTATCTATCTACATACCTATTTATCTATCTAGCTGTCTGTCTATCTACCTACCCATACATCCATTCCTCCTTCCGGAAGCATATTGCGGACAGTTGAAATGCGCAACATCCCTCCTTCCGGAAGCATATTGTGGACTGTTGAAATGCGCAACATCCCTCCTTCCGGAAGCATATTGCGGACTGTTGAAATGCGCTACGCATTACCGCCATTATCCAACACAAGATATGACTAGACAGTTGAACGTCACTGTTGCAACCTTCATAAATATGCAGCAGATTCATGTGACCATGGAAATAAGGATTTGAGCTAATCACGTTGCCACTGTGGAATGTGCTTCGTGTTATGTGCAGTTCACGCCGTCTTCTCTGCGGGAACGCCCGAATTCNTCCCCGCCATTACCGCGGATAATCGAGAGTCTACAATATATTGAACCGATAATAACAATAGCTATGAAGCTTCTTGACACCACAGTAGCCGCAAAATGACGCGATAACACCCCTATCCGTGACGAGTCCCACAGGAACATGGTCAGCTCACAATTCCATTGTTTATTGTCATTTAATTATCTGATTGCAGCGCCTCTCTTTTATACGAATATCATAAAACTCTCAGCACTGACCATTTACGATCACAGGACGCCTGAAAGGCCGAAGAAAAAGGACGTAGATGCACAGGACTGGAAATGTTGGTATTTGAAAACAAGACACGCAGCACAACACACAACAGGAAGGAATACAACCCACCACCTCGAACACACATGCACGCATAGGGGACTTACAACACAAGCAACGAAACAGAAGACAGCAGTTTCATTGCCCAATAATTTTAACACCTGATGATGATCATATTGGTCGAAACATGCAGTGAAAAGCTTCTTAAGTGAACATCTTTTAATACATTTGATAGAACATTGGTGTTGCACTTGAGACCGTAAGAAACTAATTGACACTTGGTAGAAGTTTTTAGACGCCACTCGTTTAGTTTCAGAGAGATATCTGAAGAAGATATCTGAAGAAGACCATTTACAGTGACGTAAGATTTCTTAAGGGGACACGCGATATCATAGTTGGTTGAGGCATTATGCTACAAACCGGAAGGTCGAGGGTTCGAGTCCCGATGAGGTGGATTTATTTTCAATTTACCTAATCCTTCCAGCCGCACTATGGCCCTGGCGTCGGCTCAGCCTGTAACAGAATTGAGAACCAGGTATCTTCCTGGGAGGGGGGTAAATGGTAGCCGGCGCTTTGTCTAATTGTCTAATGAAAATGTGGGAGCCTCGACGTCTCACAACCCTGTGGGCCTCCACGGCCTGTAATAGGGGTAGCTTTACCTTTTACTTTTTTTTTAGTAAGATTTGTTAATTACCGTTCCCAACAACGATACATGTAGGAACAAATTCACGAGCCTACGTTGTAATAATATCCATTTAATATATGTCGGTCATTTCCCGGGCATTTGTGCTGCTCTGAAGCATCTGCCACGTTTTGCTAATGCAACGATTTTGTCCTTCTTCTTGTAGCTTAAGTTTTATGATAGTGTTCTGATGGCATTGCGCTATCAGCTCATGTTGTGCTCATGACTGCTCGGGAAATATAAATAGCTCTGCGGAAGCCACGCCGCGAGGAAGCTCTGCCTGCAAGAATGTTGTAAGCGACTTATCAATATCATTGTGTTGTAGGATTTGAGGTTCTCACAGCGGCAGTTGTGAAGACTAGTTTTCCGGAATGTATTTTTTTATTGCTAGTGGGGTGGGACTAGGTCCCTTGTACTGCGGCCACCTCTGGCCTATTGTACCAGCCCCAGATGATAGGTGAGGGTGATTGTGGAGCAATTGGTGGAATAAAGATTGGCAGGGGAAACCGAAGTACTCGGAGAAAACCTGCCCCAGCGCCACTTTGTCCACCACAAATCCCACTTGACCAGACCCGGGTTTGAACCTTCTGGAATGTAACGCCGTGTAGTTTGTTAAATGTCAATCGACATTTCGGAGCAACATATCGCCTCCATTTTCAGGGTCGAAGAATGAGCCAAGAGAGAAACCAGTGTGAAAGCAGGTGGCAATCAGGGCAATCGACTTGTTTCGACTCTTGTTTCTTGCTTGACTTACTCTTCGACTCTGAAGATGGAGGCGATATGTTCCTCCAAAACTAAGTTGAATTTCAAAGGGCAACACGACGTTTTATCCCAGAAGATAAAAAAGGTAAATCTGTCCCTATGCTTAACTAATTAAGCACTAATCCATGAAGGCGTATGGGGGAGTGGATGCATGGATCCACATTTTCTTGTACTTGGCACTAGTTAGAGGTGAGTCATTTTCACGAACCGTCCGCATTAACACCGGGGGAAGGGCCCCAGTATCCAATGGCTAGTGGGCTGGGTGGGCCGTGAAGAAGAAAAAATTCCTGACCCTATCGGGACTCGAACTCCGACCCCTCGGGCATCTAGCCTGGTGCCAGTCGCTATACCGACTACGAGGCCCATACACGTATGAGTCTGGTTTGCGAGTCCGACTCGGCTCGGGTTCCAATGAGCCAAACTCGTACGTGTGTGGGCCGCAAAGTTGGGAGTCAGCCCATGCGTTTGTGGTGAAATTAATCCGAGCCCGGCTCCCGAGTCAAGCTCGCCGGCATTCATTCTTTTTGAGGAAGACAGTTGTGGTTTCTGCTTCGTATAAGAATACTTTGAAACGTTTAACTTTTAAGCTTGTTTCTGTACGCAGTTCTGCTCCGGTATTCTGGCTTGTTAGTGTAATTCGGTTTCATTGTCAGTGCCAGACAGGAACTTACGTGTTTTTACTTCTAGGTAGCCAGATGCCCCATTTTCATGGCTGTTGAATAGTTTTCATATGAATGGATGTCATTTGTTTGTTTATTTGTTGTGTATATTTAGCGACTCTGCCAGCCGTGACTGACCCCAGACGGTTAATCACCGTCTTATCACCATGACGGCTTGGGGAAAGTTCATTTGAGATTTGTGGTGGACAAATTGGCACTGCGACCAGGTTTTCTCCGAGTACTTCGGTTTCCCTTGCCAAAACTCATTACCAGGGCCCGGATTTTGGTGACATGTCATCTTTTTTTTTTGTATCCTATTCAATGCCCGTACATGTATATAAATCCCGGAAATGGGCTGCTGGTTACAGAAATGTAACTTTTATATGTAACTATTTGTCATTTTTACGTTTTTAGGTATTTTTTCGGTTTTGATGTAATTTTTGGTAATATTTTTACTTCTAAGGGTATTTTTTGTCATTTTAGCCATTTTAGGGAATTTTTCTTCATGTGTTTTCAGAAATGTGAATAATATGCAAGTAAAGTGTTCTTTCTCTTTCTCCTGCCTCTACAAAGGCATCCTGTAGCTGCACCACAAATAACTGCTACCGCAGTATGCAATAACAAGTTGTAATAATGTCCCGTCCTTTCCGTTCGTTTTGGGAAAAGTGCTGACAATACATATTATAAAACATTTTGTGATTGCAGCAGGGTACAACAGCGGTCACTCACACTGCGGCCCTTTCCAACTTCTGTGCAAAGGTATTTGCTTGGTTGCAAATATTTCTAGTCCGAATCCCTCGCTTTCTACGATATATTGTTGCTCAATAAAACTCCGTCTGTCTTAAGTTTCTCGCCCTTGACCGTACAGACAAAGATACAGTTGAGGAAAGGTTCTCAGTATGAAAAGTTCAGTTCTGTGTTGCACTACAGTGATTCAATTCATCATGATTCCTAAAGCAAAGCCATCTTAAAGCAGATTGTAGCTGAATTTCGAGATGATATATTTTAAACTGACGGTAACATTTTATACTGTAGGATGTGTGACAAAAAATTAGCTACAGAAAAAAGTTTCACGGTACAACAACATATCGGCCGCAACAAGCATATACGAGTAGTGTAAATTTCGTACAAAAAGAAATCTGTGCAAATGTTACTGCAACAGTGTTCTTCTGAAGGACGAAATAAGTCATCGGATTTTTTTACAGATCTGTGTGATGCTCTGGTGTCAGCAGATTTTCTGTTTTGGGCTCTGAAAAATGAAAAAAAAAATAATAAATAAAAATATTCTGGAAGAGAATTGTGGTCGTTCTATCCCGGATGAATCCACCCTCAGGAAAAACTGCCTTTCCAAGTGCTATAACAATATCCTGGAAATGATTAGGAATCAAGTGCACGGGAAGAAGATTTTCGTTTCTATTGACGAGACCTGAAATACGGAGGCTCGCTACTTGGCAGACGTCATCATTGGAACCTTGGAAATTGATGGACCAGGTGAAGTGTTTCTGCTTGCGAGTGAGGTGCTAGGATCCTTTAATCATTCCATACTCTGTAAACTCTTTGACAGGTCGATGTTTCTACTGTGGCCCAAGGGTACACGACCCCATATATTTTAAAAGTAGGCAAGTCAATATAGTTGTTTTATATGAAATTGTGGCATGTTACTTGCCTAGCACATGCACTGCATAGAGTGACGGAGGAAGTGAGATCAAGATTTCCTCAAGTAGATACTCTCCTATCGTGGACGAAGAAGATTTTCTTCAAGGCTCCAGCTTGTAAAATGCAGTTTAAGTCTATGGCTCCTGGTGTTCCACTGCCCCCAGAACCCGTCAAACAAGATGGGGAACGTGGATTGATGCTACAATTTACTATTGCGGTCATTTTCAGGTAATCAACTACAGATAACACTGTTTTGGCCACTTTTGCAGATGATACAACAATACTCTCAGCAAATCAAGATCCTCTGATAGCCTCTGTAGACTTACAGAGACACATAAATCTTCTACAACGGTGGTTCCAAAAATGGCGCATAAAAACTAATGCCAAATCAGCACAAATTACTTTCACCACTCGACGAATTAGCTGCCCGCAAGTAACAATCAACAATTCTATTATACCAACCAAATCCGAAGTAAAATATCTAGGACTTCGCTTAGATCACAAACTAACGTGGCAAACACACATAAAAATGAAACGACAACAATTAACGTTAAAAGCGAGACAGATGAACTAGCTTACAGGAAAGCATTCACAGCTGTCTCTGGAAAATAAAGTCCTATTGTACATATAAAGCAATTATTTAACCCATCTGGACCTACGGCATTGAGCTGTGGGGATGCGCTAAACCATCCAGTACCAAAATACTACAAACGTTTCAATCGAAAACCTTACGAGGCATAACAGGAGCACCAAGGTACGTATCAAATTAAACCATCCACGAAGACCTTAACATACCCTTCATAAAGGATGAGATCAAAATACAAGCTAACAAATACCAAAACCGGATTACACGCCATGAGAACCAACTAATCGATGAACTATCAAACCTACACGCTAATGCAAGAAGATTGAAGAAAAAGTGGCCAGAAGACTTAAGAAATGAAATGGATGAGAACTGCCGCTGGGCAGTTACCTCCTTCAAGACATAAGAAGATATATCACACTGACTTGTTACTTCCTTTACGGTTAAGTAGACTGTAAATTGGCAAAAATAATAATAAAAAAAATCATGTAGTGAAGAACACTGTAGATTCAATGAAGACGGGGGATGCGAGGGCAATTGACCCCGCTCAGGAACAGTTCTCATGCAGCGAAATGAAAGGGCAGCTGGTCTTCATAAAGGCAAAATTCAGTTCCTTGAAGGAAGGAACGAAATTCTTACAGGAGAAAGGAGCAAAGCTAGAAGATTCGCTCGTTCTGGTAAAAAAAAAATAGCCAGTGATTTGAAGAAAGTGTCAGGGGACATTGGTAAAATGATATCAAGAAAAATGAAACATGTTCTAGATAAAAAAACTCAGGTTATGAAACATTATGCAGCATTTCTCGAATTCTGACAGGAGAGTCCTCCAGCACTTTCAGTATTGAAGAGGAACTTACTGCTAGTGATTTTGTACACTTCAAGTACACTCCCATTGTGTCTGCAGATATGGAAAGGAGTTTCTCCAAGTACAAGAATGTGCTGTCAGACAATAGGCGTTCACTCACCTTTGAGAATCTCCGCATGTTGACTGTCATCTGTTGCAACTCTGAATGAGGTGGCATTTAAATACTGGAATATATACCGTGTATGTACATTTGATAAGCGTTCCAACGCGGTAGAAAAACTCGAATTTAAACATTTAGCTTCAAATTCAGTCATATATTGCTTAATTTTAACATAAAAACGAGAACGAACTTAAAAGAGTAACGTTTAGCACACAGCGTTAATAATGATTAAAAAATACATTTTAAAACAATTAGTAGATTTTCCATAACACGATACATTTCATGTCGTTCTTTAACTTTTAGATAAATTTTTCTGGATTTTTCGGTCATTTCTATAGGTAATTTTTGTGGATTTTCGGTCATTTTCTGGATTTTTTCGGTCATTTTTATATATTTTTCGGTCATCAAAATCCAGGCCCTGCTCATTACGCAAAATACTCTATTTCTCGCACTGTCTCACCGAGGATGGGACAATGGGCCCGCTTGCGGCCCAAGTGCCAAGGAAGTCATTCCCCCCAGTTTGAGAATAAACAAGAAGTTCTTGGAAGAACTAATCGCATGCGTTCCTTTGATATGACACGGATCGCATAGAAAACGACACATCCGATTGTTGAAAGCTGTTTTCACTGCGGTCTGCTCCGAAGTTATATAAGCAGGAAAACTTCTTGTTTTCAGACATTAAAATGGAGATACACAGACACACAGCAAGGAGATCTCATAAGCTTCGTAAAGGACATGCAGTACAGCAACATGGACCCGACATTTGCCTGCGGGGACTCTGGAAGTTATAAGGTAAAGTTGTATTTCTGCTAAAATAATTAAGCGCTGTCATGAAGCATGGAGGAGCGGCGGTACAGCTCCACGCGTTCTTAACCTCGGCACTAGATATAGGTAAATAATCAGCCTTACGCAACTTACGGTTAACCTCCGGGAAAACTCCCCCGCTACCCACTCGGTAGGGGTCTGTGTGGACCCCAGAACCCGTCTGGACGCTGTGAAGAAGTCCTCTACCTTTGCTGAGAATCAAATCACGATGTCTCGGTCGTCAGTCCCGTGTCCCAATCAATATACTCACTCATACTGTGCGACAAATGAAGGTGATCTCTACGCACGTGAGATGTGGGTAAGGCTTTATGAGCCGACGTTATCTGCCGTCGTCATTATTTGTAATTTACTTGACCTAATCCTTCCAACAGCACCATGGCCCTAGGATCAACTCAGCCTCAACAGAAATGTGTACCAGGATTCTTCCTACGGGTAAAAGGCGGCTGGCGCGAAAGGCTGACAGCCTCGCAGCCATCTGTGAGACGATTGTCTAGAAAATGTGTGAGTCTCGACGTCTCACAACCCTGTGGGCCTCCATGACATGTTACAAGGATAGCTTTACCTTTACTTCTTTCTTTTATTTATTTATATTATTTACTTATTTTATTTATTATTGAGGCCAAACAGTGTCGAATGATATGACAAGAGTGTGTGAGAAATTGGAAAGGATATGAAATAGACCAACCTTGAAATAATTTAAGGCGCTGTCTCGGCATATGTTTGAGAGTCTGAAGAAACGCTCGAAAAATCTCAATGAACATATTCCCAGCCGAGATTCGAACTGGGCACTTCCGATTACAAGTCAGAAGCGATGCTTTAGCCAATTTCGTACAAGAAAAGTTGCAAGTAAATTATACGTTCATTGTCTCGAATTGAGCTTAATTTTTTTTTCGGAATATAGTGATATCCCTCTCTCAGATTCGGTAGGTGTTTTTAGTTTTAAACTCTTTACACGCTTGTAAAATTTATTTAGTTTTCGGTGTTACAACCTCAACATTTCTCGTAGCTTTAAATTAAATACAAAAACATTACTATTCTGACCGTTTATAGTTTCAGCGAAGAAACTAAACAAAAATTGACGTAAGCGATAAACAGACAATTCCTCCATCTTCAGGGTCAAAGAGTAAGCCAGCCGAGCAAACAAGCGAGCGAGCAGCAGGAAGGAAAGAGCCAGCAGAACAGACGAGCTTTACGGCCTGTTCGATTCACTCAACGTCAACCGCTCCCTCCTTCACACTAACATGATTTCAATTTGTTACCATGTGGTATAACTGTACAATTCTACTGGCAATACGAACAGAAAGAATGTGGCTACAGTTAACCCATGGAGAACATAACGCATTTGTTTACCCGTACTTCGCTGTAAAACGAATAGACTTCAATACACTGCCACTGAAGTTCGACCAGAAAGTGTTCTTTAAAATCAGTCGTACAGTTCACCTTTTCAAAAACCCGTGTGGAGGCGGGTTCGAATACCTCAACCGTAGCCCTGAGAGTCGTAGGAGGTGACGAAAAGGGAACCCCAGTGCCTGTGGGTATAGCCGCGCCAGGCTCAAGCGGTTGGTCGCTGGCTTCCCAATACGGCGGCCCGGGTTCGATCCCGGGTCTGGTCAAGTGGGATTTGTGGTGGACAAAGTGTCCATGGGGCAGTTTTCTCCGAGTACTTCGGTTTCCCCTGCCAATCTTCATTCCACCAATTGCTTCACAATCACCCTCACCTATCATCTGGGGCTGGTACAATAGGCCAGAAGTGGACGCAGTACAAGGGACCGCGTGAGGAACACCGCTTCCCATTTAGTCCAGTGGTGCGTGTTAGGAATCTGTTACCTAGCAACTGGTGTTGTTTATAAAGTCATTACTAAACAGCGGGTCTACATGCTAGAGTATTTTTCCGCATACATAGTTTTTCCATTCCAAAACCATATTGACAGATACAAATGTTACAAGAATACATTTATACATCCAGTGGATCTACGAATTTATGGATATAAGAAACCGGAAGTAATAAGTGTGATGAAAAAATATACAATGAGGAGCTTCATGGTTTGTAGTCTTCACCAATTATTATTATTATTATTATTATTATTATTATTATTATTATATCTATAGAGCCCTTTGTTGGGTCTCAGCCGCTTTTTCAGTTTCTTGAGTCCATACACGGTCAGTAGGACTCTTTGGACAGGGGATCAGCCAGTTGCAAGGCCCTCACATACACAGAATAAACGCACACAGATCCATGCCTTGAGTGGGATCCGAACCCACGACCCCAGAGTCCAAGCGAATGAAGACAGTTCATTTCTTAGACCGCGCGGCCACTGCGATCGGCACCAAATATTGTTACCACAGTTTAATCAAAGATGTTTGTTGGACGGGACACAGAGCAAACAGCGGGGAGATGATAAATACACACAAAAATTTAAGCGGAAAATCTCAAGACTTTGAAGTGGCGTGAACTACATTCAACTGGAGCAGAATGGGGCCCATCCAGGGCAGGGGCTACCGGATGGGCGAACCAAGCGGCTGTCAGGACGGCAAGATTTTGTGGTCGACACGTTCTTCTGCCAGTTCTAGAACTGAGTTATGATCCTTTCCGATACTAAAACAATAATTGTGCCCATCTTCTTCTTGGACGTTCAATGTGCCGTCTTCAAAGTGTGACAAAAATATGTTTGTCATGCCAAACTTCTGCATGACTATGATATTTCCTTTGTAAACCTTTATTTCTTTTTCGATATATTCCTATTTGTTTTCTTATATCAGTGCCTCTTATTTCATCTGCCAGTGAAATACCTCACGGTGGTCGCACAAATCTTATTCCAGATGCCATTTTACATACTCTTTCTGATGATTAAAAATTACACCTAATTTCTGATGATCTTTTGTTCATATCCGGAGCCTCAGTCAAAGTCAGAGTTACTTTACGACTGGCGGTTTACCGCCAATCAGTTCGTCTTGGCGACAAGCCCCATGAGACTCACGACCAATATTTTTTTTTTCAAATGAACACTTACGGTCGTAGTCCATATGTAACATCCTCTCTGACGAGAGGATGCGTCTGTCGTTTACAATTGTTACTGGTCCTCGCCAGCGCAATCATTCTCAGGTCCGAGTCCCGCGGGACTCATGACCATATTTTACTGTCTCAGATTTGAGACTCCGCCAACCTGGAGGGCCAGGTCCCCGTATATCCTGACTAATGAAAGGCAGTGTTTTAAACACGTTGTGAAACAATATGATGAAAACTGTGTTAAGAATTACAACGGCTTTAGTAACCTGAACATTTCGTGTTTCAGTTGCTACGAAGTATGAGTTTTCAACGTAATCGCTGTTCGCGAGCTTGCTTTAAATTTCCTAGGACAATGGGTACCATTCATAGTAGTTGCTTCTCTTTCTAATGCGTAACATGACGCATTCCTTACTACAAGGCGCAGCAATGTACCACAATCTGTGGCACAGCAAGAAAACAGGAATTTTTGTCTTTATATCAACCTGTATAATCTTCATAACTGTATTGTTATGTTGTCAGCTGGAGAAAGCAGAGGGTATATACACTATCATCCAGAGCAAAATATTTTCCACCTCTCCACAGCGCCCAAAATCTGCTCTGGGTTCCACCTACCAACCTATCCAATGAATACCGGTGGCTCTTTCCCACTGGATAAAGGAGCCGGGACGTGAAGCTGACAACTCACTTCCGCGTAGTGCTGATGTCAAGAATGCATGGAGCTATACCTCCACTCCCCCATGCGTTTTCATACCATCTTCTGAGATGTGATGCTGTGTAGTCTGGTAGACTCTGAAACGTCGGTAAACTTGTACGAGACTGGACGGTGGCGTATCACTGGCTGCTTCCTCTTGTTGCTTTTCTAGATGATGACTTACAAATACGATTTCATTTTCTGGTTGTTTAGCCACGCTTTAAATAGATAAAGTGCATGTTGTGGGATGGTAGATTGACTGACGAACCCCAGTTCGGAATTAATAGGTTCTGACCTATTCGAGATTACTCTCCTAGCATTTGCCAGGAGAGTCTGAGTAAGACTACGAAAAACCTGATCCAGAATAGCCGATGTCCCGGCAGAGATTTGAACAGAGCACCTTCCGAGTATAAATCTAAATTGTTACCTGAAGACTGTTCTCCTCGGTCGATAATCTGTGCTACTAGACACGTGAACCTGCTTCTCAAGAAGGAAAGAAGAAAAGAACAGCTGTTTTCTTCCGCTGAACTTAGTTGAAGATTCAAGGAGCACTTTGTAGGATTTGAGGTTCTCGCAGTGGTGGTTTTGAAGAGTTCTATCATCTGAGACACACCACCATGTAGTCCGTCGAAAGTCGACAGTCGTGCCCGTCTCAAACGCATGTTCTTTTAGTTTTTCTAATTTATTATTGTGGGGTGAGACGCAGTCCACTTGCTACGTCGGCCACTAACTTGTGCCAGCCCGGGATGATGATGAATGTGGAGCACTCGGTGGAATGAGAATTAGCAAGGGAAACCGAAGTACTCGGAGAAAAACTGCCCCAGTGCAACTTTGTCCACCACAAATCCCACATGAACTGACCTTGTCTCGAATCCCGGCCGCCACGGTGGGAAGCCGGCGTCTAACCGCACGGCCCAAGCACATGTTTCTTGGTAACTTCATGCTAGTTGCCTACTTGTCTTATTATTCGACCCTGAAGTTGGAGGCGACATGTTTATCTGAAACGTTGGTTGACTTTCAACGGACTACATAGCGTTGCATCCTCAGAATGTATTTGTTCAGTGAAGGAACAGTTCACAATTTGAAACTGTTATTCAGGCGGGTTCAAATCAAGCACTCTTATCTGCTTTACTTGAAGCTAGAAACAGTGTGTCTAGTACACTTGAAACTAAATTGAAACGTAGTTCACACTAATTAAGTTATTTTCAAGTGCCTGGTATTCAAACAACTTGAATCATATGAACGATGCTTTGAGAAGCTCAGTCTCTCCGTCCGCTTTGCCTGGTCGTCTACGAGCAGCTGAATCTTTCCACGGTTGCGGAATGAACTGAAGCTAAAGAAGAAAACTGTACGCCTCAGCTGTGCAACTGGAACAAATGTTTAAGCTTATTATGGAAAAAAAAAATTGTTAGTGTGAGGTTCATTTTTAGCATTGCCTGATTTCATGTCGTCATACCAACGAATTTCCGAGGGTTAACAAGTTGCATGAACGTAAACCATGTAGCAGGTCACGAAAAACCGGGAAATATTTTCTTTCAGTGTATCGTATCTATTCTGTGAGTGCTGATAGTATCTTGATGAGCATGTGTATGAAATGTTGTACACTGAATAAGCGATACGGGTTACAATTGCTTATTTGCTCATTTCATTTGGGAAATTGGTGGTATTTGGTCGTAAACAAAACCATAAAATTAAACCAATCGAATAGTTTACGTTAGTTTTATTTCATAGTTGGTACATGTTTCGGACCACATTTGAGACCATCTTCATCAAATACGGCTCTTGTTATTGAACAGGCCTAATACAGTTGCATATTAGTGTTACTCATCACTAATATGCACTAATATGCAACCGCCACGAAGTTGAAAGAATTTCTCTAATTTTAAACTTTTTAAAAATTTGTTACGAAGCTGCAAAAGCACAATAGACCACTGTAGGTCGCGGTGCAAGGGTCGAGGAGGCCTACCCCTCATACATTCATACGAAGTTGCAAGAAATTATCTAATTTAATTTTGTGACGGTTGCATGTGATCGTGGTGAGCAGCACTAATATGGATCCATATTAGGTCATTTCAGTAACAGGAGACATATTGGATGAGACTGCCTGAAGATGGTCCCATATGCGGACCGAAACATATAGCAACTATCAATTTTTTTTTTGTATATCTCCGTTTGTTTGTACAATTAGTCCATATTATGGAGTATAAGTACATCTTATGAAATACTTAATCTAAGACTTAAATACTAAGAAAGAACATGTCGGGGGAGTAATGCTCCAGTGAGCATTCTCTAGGAATCTATTTCGAGTGTGACTTTGTTATTGTATGTATTGCATTTATGTGAAGCGCGTCGTTAGGTCGGATGGCTTATGCCTTTTCAGTCTTCTGGGCTCGTCTGCGTCGTTTAATAATATGGTTGCCAGTTTATTTGGGTGTGCTGTGATCTTGTCTTTGTATTTACTGCTGATGTTTGTTGTTTCTTCCCATATTGTGGGTATGCTTAGATCGGCATGTAGCAATCTGGAACGTACCACGGTGCATTGGCTATGGCGCGAAGTACTTTATTTTGAAATCTCTGCAACATTTCTATGTTGGATGTGCTTGCAGTTCCCCATAATGGTGCGCCGTAAGTCCAAATAGGCTTCAGTACTGTCTTGTATACTAGGAGTTTATTTTCGGTAGACAGTTCTGACTTTCTGCCAATTAGCCAATGCATCTGACTAAATTTGATGTCCAGTTGTT
>NW_019721015.1:21170-23181 GCF_002891405.2 Cryptotermes secundus | reverse complement strand
GTATCGTTGAATTTAATAAGTTTTAAATAGATAAACTTTATTATTATATAAGGACGTATACAAATTTAATATTATTTGTAAATGGACATATAAAGGCAAGCAGTGAAATAGTTAACGGATCGGTACACCTGAAGATGGCAGCATACTGCCGAAACATGTAGTGTAGAAGTGGTAGATGGGATTGTATGCACTTGAAGACTGTTAATACATACAGATTATGAAGATAAGACTTTAATAGCGAATACATTGGATGTGGAAGAAGGCACTTACGTTTGTAAAATAAGCCTATGTGCCAAACTTTATCGAAGGCTTGGCTTATATCAACACATAGGGCTGAACAGTAGCGCCCGTTCTCAAAATCACTATGGATTTGGTTTACTAATCGATGTATTTGTTCGATCATTCCGTGACCTATTCTGAAGCCAAATTGATGTGTAGGTATGAGCTGATGATCGTCGATTTCAGGTACTAATCATTTGAGCAGTATTTTTTCCAAAACTCTGGAGAGAAGCGGTAGAAGACTAATGGGTTTATACGATGCTACATCGTTTGGATTTTTTCATGTTTTCAAAATCATGACTATTTGCGCGACTTTCCATTTACAGGGGAAGCATTCGAGTCGTAAAATTGCATTGAAGATGTATGTTAGTACTTTGAATCCTTTGTCGGGCAATTCTTTTAGTATTTTTCCAGTGATGAGGTCAAATCCCGGTGCCTTTTTTGAACTGATGCCGTGGAGTATGATAGTTTCTACATCTCTGTGAGTGGTTTCATTTATTGGGAAGGCCATCTGAAACGGAGCCTCAAGCTGTTTGTTAATTTCCTCTTCAGCTGCTGGTAGTCGGGATGGATTAGGTTGGAAAACTGTAACTATCAAATAAAACCAATGTGCGCAGTTCAAGTGGTTTATTTATGTTGTTGAGTTGACGGCCGAATCCCACGAAACAAGCATCAGAACAGGACGCAAACAGAGAAGATTATGGGGAAAAGTGCGTCAGACCTTGGCCTCGACGTATGATTCAGTAGGACTGAAGGCAATGCGGGAGAAATCAGGGAAGGTTCACAGTACGACAGCTTGTACATGAATTCACGAGACTTCCCTTTGGATTTGTAAATGATATGTGAATAGGGTAAACGTTAAATTGTCCCTGTGATTAATTAAATAAACGCCACACTATCAACACGTATGGGGGAGTGGTATAGAGACGGGCTACAGGCTGGAAGGCCGGGTTTTAATTCCCCGACAGGGTAAAGAGATTTTTATCTACTCCACAGCACCCATATCGGCTCCGGAGCCAACACAGCGTCCTTTGCAACGGATACCGGTAGCCTTTCCCTGTGGGTGAAGGGGCCAGGTTGTGAGCTGGTCACTCAAATCCATTTAATGCAGAGGTCTAGAATGATGGTACATGAATAAATAAGGTTCTACAAAACAGAGAAATAAATACATCGATTTATCTGGCTATGGCTCTACAGCTCTTTGTTGGACATTTGGCCACTTTTTCAGTTTCCTAATTTTTACACGGTCGGTAACACTCCTTGGACGGGGGATCAGCCCGTCGCAAGGCCGCTACCTGCACACAGGACAGCACAAACAGAATTAACGCACACACACGTCCATACCTCAAGTGGGATTCGAACCCACGATCCAAGTGTTTTAGAGGGAGAAAAATGTCCATGCCTTAGACTGCGCGGCTGCTGTGCTCGGCTATACAGATAAATGGGACTTGCATTAATGCTCCTTAAAATACGATTGACTCGCAAAAAAAAATCTGCATGTTTTTCTCTGACCTCTGCAAAACATTTCGCATATTCGAATATGTTCACGAAGAACACATTGGGAGTGTTTCTTGTAGACGCAAACTTCTTGTTTAGAGTGTGCTATATTTTCGTTTTTGCATCTTGTCCCATGGTGAGGTGCAGGTTGCTCCGCAGTTTTGTTTTCATTCATAATGTCTCTCTTAGGTGTTCAACAGTCGCCCAGACTGGGGGTGATCTATGCAGCTACCCC
>NW_019721015.1:6042-20840 GCF_002891405.2 Cryptotermes secundus | reverse complement strand
CTTCATGCCCCGGTCGCTTTACCGCCGGGAAAGAGCTCCAGGTACCCATTGTGTAGGAGGTTGGGTGTGCCCCAGAGCCGGTCTGAAGGACATGGAGAAGTGGAAAGTCTTGATCCTACTGGGACTCGAACTCCCACCTTGCGGTCGTGCAGCCCGTAGCCAGTCATTATATCGATTACGCTATCCCGGCTCCTGTTCGAAAAATGCACCGTGCCCCAAATCGTGCTACCCCAGGGACCGCATGGCTCCCAAGTGCTACCGCGCCCCAGCCCTGTGCGGTATGCAAGCGTCTTGTTTGCCGCGTTCCTCAGATAGCAAAGCGGCTGTATTAACAAGACGAGGTCAACCGGCCAACCTCGGGCCCCGGATCGGGAACACAGCGTAAAATGTCTATGACAGACTCGGGAATATCTGTAATGGCAAGCATTAATGAAATGATGACTGAATTGAGCTGTAACGTCAGAATCTGAAGATTCAGTGACGTTAACAGGCCAGAGGCCATTCAGTTCCGTTCTTGTCGCCAAAACGTACCTCTCTAACATGGCCACCCAACTAACTAAATGGAGCTGAGGGGTTTTTGAGAAGCCAACAAGTGCTCAGCTACTCAAAAATTTCTCCCACACTTTATGAACCCCGTCAGTTCATTATCTTGTTGACAAGAATCCGCCACTGGTTCGTATTCCGAGCCAAATGATTAAAATCCACACACACTATCCTATTTCTCTGTTAAGGTCTTCCAAGTGCTTTTCCTCCTTCATGCTTTCCTGCTTACAAGAAGCCATATTCTAGCCCATGCGTGCTACATGTTCGCCCATTTCATCCTCATTGACTTCATACTTATGATAATATATGGCAAGGAGTACAAGTTATTGAGTTCCAAATTAAGCATTTTTTCTAGTTTCCTACTGTTTCATCCTTCTCTGGTCCAAATCTCTTTGGTGCCATGTTTCAGACACCGTCAGTCTATATTATTCCCGTAATGACAGAGGCCAAATTTCACATCCATACAAAACTACAGGGAAAACTACAATTTGCTTATTTTAATCCCTGTGTTTCAAGATAGCAGGCTAGAAGGCAAAAGAGTTTCGACCGAGTAGTTAACTAGGCATTCATAGTAGGCGGCTAATTGTAAAATCGAGAAGTTAAAATGGCCACTTAATTCCTTGATTTACCAATTTGCCTCCCACCAGGGTTTAAAAGTAGAGCCATTGTTCTTGTTGTTGAGAATGTGAACACACGGATCAACTCGAACTAAAACTTCAAACAATTCTATTTTTAATAATGTGATACACTATTTCAGGATCCCGTTGCACTACAAAGATCTGATTTAGGAGCTTTTTTGCCGTCTATGTGCAACGTCTTTCACTATTCTTTCTTCGTGTTCCTATATTGGACACCAAAGGAATACGAGGGAAGAATAATCAACGACGTTGCGCGTAGACGGTAGAAAGCTACTAAGCCAGCTTTATGTTGGCTGCTAATTTGAACTTGTGCTTCATCTCAGTTTCATCAAACTGCAGTGTTTGGAAGGGGGCACGCAGTAGCATAGTTGGGTGAGGCACCATGCTACAAGCCGGAGAGTCGCGGGTTCGATTCCTGATGAGGTAATTCGATTTGTCAATTGACCTAATCCTTCCTGCCGCATTTTGGCACTGGGGACGACTCAGCCTCTAACAGAAATGAGTACTAGGAAACTTCCTGGGGGTAAAGGGCGGCCGGCGCGGAAGGCTGACAACCTTACCGCCATCTGTGAGCCGAATGTCTAGAGAAAATATGGGACCCTCGACGTCTCACATCCCTATAGCCTCCACGGCCTGTTACAGGGATAGCTTTATCTTTTTCTTTTACATTACAGTGTTTTGGATCGAACAGACTGATCTAGACTTGCATTCGAGTGGTGCTCCATTCGAATATCGGCCAGAACGCCGGCTGCCCTGCCTGAGGGTTTTCATTGTTTTCCTCAGTCCCTTCATGACATTCCGCGATAGTACTTCGACTAGGCCATGACCGCTTCCTTTCAAATCCTTTTAAGTCATTAATCTATCAACTTACCACTCGATAGTGTATAGTTCAGCTACTGGCAGCGAGTGGAACGGCGGTTGCATGTAAAATTGTACCCGTCCTTAATTGATTAAGCAACACGCCATGAAAACATATGAGGGAGTGGAGGTATAGCTCCACCATTCTTATCATCGGCACTAGATGCAGATGAATTGTCAGTTTCGAACCCCGGCTGCTTTAATCTCCGGGGATATACCCCCAGGTACGCACTGTACGGTAGGCTGGGTGGGCCCCAAAACCAGTCTGGACGCTATGGAGAAGGGAAACGCCTCTTGCCTCTGCCGGGAATCGAACCCCGATTCTTCGGCCATCCAGCCCGTCCAAAATATCTGTCAATTCACTATGGTGAATAGGAAGATTAGTCTTGTGACGCCATATAGTCTGGTAGCAGGTTCGAGGAAACCTGCTGCCTCCATCTTCAGGGTCTAGCTTCATACTGTTCTATCAGACCACGTGGAATCACGTCCCAGAAGATAGCATTCGTCTGTAAAAACGGATTAAATACTCTATCGTCAGAAACTTCAAATTTAACTTGACGTAACCTAAATTTTGGTGGTGGAATTTCATCCATCATAGGCCTATATATGGCAGGAGAGTGAAGCTACATGATTCCATGGCGCAGTTCTTTGCCGGTACACGTGCCATACTAGACATCTGCTTCGCAACAGATGCAGTTACTACGTTGCCGTGACCCAGCCGCTGGAGACTCCTGTGTATGGAAGTACGGGTACATTACGCTATGACACAACGGTGTATGTACCCGCCTTGCTTGAGAATTTAGGCTAAGTTCATGGTACAGTAATTGTAACTAAAAACCGGACCTGATGATGGCACAAATGTGCCGAAACATGTCGTTCTAGACAGCGACTCATCTGCTGAAATTGACGTTATGTTGACAGGAATAATGTAAATATTATATATACCAACATTTATATGCCTATTTATGTGGGAAAACTTGGTCTCTGACCATTAAGGGAGGCTGTTTGAGAACAGGGTGTTGAGGAGAATGCTTGGACCGAAGAGAGATGAAGTGACAGGAGTCTGGAGAAAGCTGCATAATGAGGAGCTTCCCCCCCCCCTCATGGGGTGAGACTGAGTCCACTTGGTACTGCGGCCACTGTCTGGCCTATTGTACCACCCCCATATGAAGATTATGAAGCAATAAGTGGAATGCGAATTGGCAGGGGAAACCGAAGTACCGAAGTAGTCGGGGAAAACCTGCCTCAGTGCCACTTTGTCCACCACAAATCACACATGACCGGACCCGGTCTGGAACCCGGGCCGCCGTGATGAGAAGCCGGCTACTAACAGCCTGAGTTATGCACAGCCTAATGAGGAGTTTCATAACTTGTACTCTTCGCAAAGTATAATTAGAATTATCAAGTCAAGAAAGATGCGATGTGTAGGGCATGTAGCACTAGTAGGAAGAAGAGGACCCAATATAGGATACTGGTGGGAAAGCCAGAAGGAAAGGGACCACTAGGAAAACCTAGACGTAGGTGGGAGGATAAGATGGATCTTAGAGAGATAGAATGGGATGGTGTGGACTGTATTGATCTGGCTCAGGCTAGGGACCAGTGGAGGGCTCTTGTGAACAAGGTTGTGAACCTGCGGGTTCCATAAATGCTGGGAAGTTCTTGAGTAGCTGCACAACTGGCGGGTTCTCGAGTAGGGCTCAGCTGCATGAAGTTGGTTTTATATATGTATATATATATATATATAAACAATGTAAATAAATATGAAGAGTGCGGTATTCTGGGTTATAATACCGTGTAATTCGAAGAGAGTCTCCGAACTTCCCGGCGTTACAACCCAGAATACCGCCCTCTTCACAGTGACCGCTGTGAGAACCTCAACTGCAGCGTGTAGGTTACGTAGTTTTCAGTATTTACGTGTATATCATCCCTCCGCTCCCTACACACATGTCTACTTCCTCTCTTCTGAATCGAAATTCTTTTCTTATCACTTTGTTGTCAAATATTCCTTCCGCGAGATAACAAGTTGCCTGCCACAGAGAACGGTTGAATTGCATACTCGTATAGTTCGTAAATGTTGTAGACGAAGAGAAGTGGAACCTGATGTGGTCAGTCGCAGTGACTCCGGCTGAGGCCCTCCCTTGCGAGTAGCCTCTGCAAAACAATAAAGAAACCAGACGTAAAAAGAAAAGGTAGAAAAATCTAAAAATTGAAGAAGGGGCGTAACGTCATGTAGTCAAGTAGAAATGTACCAGATTTTTGAAGTGGCAGGTAGGAAACTTCTTGCTTGGTTCTTCATTGGATTACTCTCCGATTATGAAGATGGAATCAGTGCATTCCTCAGAAACGTCTGTATACTTAAAAAAAATGTAACGCTATTCCTCTAACAGGCCGTGGAGGCCCATAGGGTTGAGAGAAGTCAAGGCTCCCACATTTTCTAGACAATCGGCTCACAGATGGCGGTGAGGTTGTTAACCTTAGGAATCGGCCGTCCTTTTTCCTTTCCCCCCCTTGGTACTACAGCCCCAGTGGGCCTAGGCCTACCTCCATGAACTTCTCCGTTCACTTCGGTTTTTCTGTATCTTAGACATACGGTAGGACTCCTTGGGCGGGTGATCAGCTCGTCGCAAGGCCTCTACCTGTAGACAAACACAGAAAAACGCACACAAACATCCATGCCCTGAGTTGGATTCGAATCCACGATCCCGGCTTCCGAGCGAGCGAAGGCAGTGCACGCCTTAGACCGCTCGGCTACCGTGACCGGCCCGCCCGTCCTTTACCCCCAGGAATATTCCTGGTACTCGCTTGTGTTAGAGGCTGTGTCGATCCAAGGGCTTTGTGCGGCTAAAACGATTAGGTCAATTGAAAAAATCCAGTGCCCTCATCGGTAGTCTAAACCGCGACCTTCCGGCTTGCAGCGCAGTGCCTCAACCAAGTGCAGCACCGCACGCCCCCACGTCTGTATACTTCCACTGGATTAAAAGGCGTTTCATCACTGTTCGTACTCGCCGTGGTGAGAAACCAGAATTCCGAGAACTGATCTGACTCGCTGACTATGGATCGTGAATCAGTTCCGCCCTTGACGGTGCAGGGGTGAGCAGTCCTACTGTCCCCCCAAAAGGAGTCAGTACCGATTTTCGTCTCGGAGTTCGACTACACCGATAAAGACATAGCCGCTTCCTCCCTGTCCTTTCTTAATTATCCAGACAGTAGACGCTGTGTAACAGGCAATGGAACATCATTCACCATTTGACGTAGATTTGCCTCTGTCACATTCTTTGATATAACACAGGTGGTCAGATCACGGAGTCTCGGGTTCAGTAACACGTGACTTCAAGTGAGATTGTGACGGACCAACTGGTACTAGAGCAGGTTTTCCTCCGAGTTTCATCTCTTTACCCCCTCCTAATCACTGTTCCTGGAGCCGGGGTAGCTCAGTCTGTATAGCGACAGGTTACGGGTTCGATCCCGGGGGATGCAATATTTTTCCCTACTCCTCCACAGCGTCCAGACCAACTTTGAGACCCACCCAGTCTTCTATCCAATGGGTAGCGTAGTAGGGGGGGGGGCTTTTTCCCCAGGGTTAAAGAGGAGGTGGCGCGAAGCTGATCATTCACCTCCATCTAATGCCGAGGACAAAGATGGTGGAGCTATACCTCCACTCCCCCATATAGGTGCATTAAGCACAGAGACAACTTTTCTTTTTACCTTTTAATCATTGTTCCACCGCCCCCTGAAGTACACGATAGCCCTGACGGACAGCACATCAAAATATCAACGGCCTTGAAGTGTGGATCTACGTTCTGACCCGACACTTGTTTAGTTACGGAACAAAGAAGATAAAAGTACAATCTTCTACGGTGTGACGCCCAGCAGCATGATAGAAATTTACCAGATTTTTGAGGAACGGACTGGTTCCATCTTCGGGGTCAAAAATAAGTTAAACAACCAGTTAGAAGCAAGCAGAGCAACAGTTCAATGTACTAGCAGTAGAATTCTTCAGTCATTACATCAAAAATCTTGGGCTGTCATTCAGCTGGCTAGTGTCAGTCAATTCTAAACACTAAATCTCGGATCAAGTCTTGCCATCAACTCTGACCTCTACGAAACTTTCACACAAGTAGAGGGGTTATCGCTACACCACATGAGATTCGAGGTTTTCACTGCGATGAAGATTCATATTACTGTCGTCTGGGTTATAAAATCGTGTTGTAATCCGGAGGGCGACACCAGCATTCAGGGCAATAGCTGAGTCGGGATGTTCCAAGGCAACGCCTTGGTGCTTTTCCGAGTGACGGGGTGCTGCTTTATTTTTGTAAAGACATTGATGTGAAACATACAGATCTTATAGTTTATTTTACTTATAACCTCTGAGGATGAGGCGTAAAATTATTTTTAAGTATGTGCATCTCCTGTACTGTCTTTCGTATAACTGTGCAGTTACAAGTGTGCAGTTATAGTTAAGTAACGAGAATAGCTTCATACATATTTATGCCAATCTGGAACTGCATGCATATAGGACCGTAGTGCCACTTGTATTTATAGAACGACACACGTGATCTCTGAGGATGGAAGCAGTATCTTCCTCCGAAAAATCGGTACCCACACCACATGCACTAATGTTATAGTCAGCACTGGAACATTTAATGTTAGCCATTATTATTACGAGGCGGGGCACGCGGTAGCGTAGTTGGTTGAGGCACTATGCTACAAATCGGAAGATCGCGGGTTCGATTTCCGATGTCATTGGACATCCAGCCCTACTATGGCCCTGGGGTCGACTCAGCATCTAACAGAAATGAGTACCAGGAATCTTCCTAGGATAATGGGCGACCGGCGCATAAGGCTGACAATCTCACAGCCATATGTGAGCCGATTGCGGGAACCTCGACATCTCACAAACCTATGGGCCTCCGCAGCCTGTTACAGGGATAGCTTTACTTTGCTTTACGTATTATTACTACAGTTTTCAGTGTTGCTGTTTTGAATACAACACGGAACTGCTTCCACCTCCGATGAAACAGACCCCACGTAGAGCAGGTCGTTTTGTATACAGTAGGCCTGTAACGCGCAAGGAAGTGGAACCATACCGCGCAGAATATTGTTAGAAACCAACAATTCAACATTATTTGGACGACCAAGGTCGTAAGAAAATATCCGTATTCTAAACAGGCTGACGATACTGGTTCGATTCTTTGCAGACGAATTAGGACACGATGAGTACTGTTTTTTGGGATATGGTCCGGTCGAAGTTTACCGACGTTTCGGAGGAACGTACTACTTCCATCTGGAAGCAGAATTAAATTTTAGTGGTTACTTGCTTGGCGATGGGGAGCCGGGAAAGCTCAGTCGGTATAGCGACTGACTACGGGCTGGGCGAACGAGGGGTCGGAGTTCGAGTCCCGGTAGGGTCAAGCATCTCCACGTCGTCCAGACCGGCTCTGGGGTTCACCCAACCTCATTATCAAATGGGCACCGGAGGCTTGTTCCCCGGGGGTAAAGCGGCAGGGGCGTGAAGGTGACCACTCACCTCCAACTAATGCCGAGGTCAAGAACACGTGGATCTACATGTCCACTTCCACATACTCCTTCATGGCGTAGTGCTTAATTAGTTGGGTCCAACTGAGTACGTTTTACCTGAAGACGGAGACTAAAACCCAGTCTCCGAAATGTTGTTTTAAATAAAAGCAGGGCATATCTAGTTTATTTCCTTATATTTATTCCATTTTGTTAAATCCCCAGCATGTTTCGATCACACAAGACCATCCTCGAGGGACGGGGGAAGTACCATACCAATCCACTTACATAAAAAAGAGATATTACAAAAGGTTAATCAACTCCGTCCAGCGTGACTGATAAGTTCGTTCTCTCTCTTTCCTTATATTCCTTATATTCATGGCATTGTAATGATATTATATGTATATATTGATATTGACCAAACGCTCTGTAATAGTAGTTTCTGCTTGTATTGATATATCTTTCTGAAGATAGTCACTAAGAACGAAACATGCCAAGGATGAAAGATTAAAAAGGAAAGAAAGAAAAACATATTTTATCAGACACACTGGACGGAGTTGATTAACGTTTCATAGTATTGCTAGTGTGACGGACTAGGATGAACCAAATTAAAAAGGGTTACTTAAAATTTCCTTATCATGTATTTCTTACAAAAGGTCAAAATTAATATTACGTTAAATTGTATGCATATGTTTACAAGGCGTAAGTATCGTAGTTTAGTTATTACGGGGTGACGTACGTTGCTGTCTCATATTCGTGTTTTAGGTGTCGAGAATGTGGAGTTCTGCTGTTTTCATGTGGTTCTTAGTAGGTGAATTGTTTAATATAATATTGGTTTTAATATTTTAAGTAACGTATGACCGGGATACTTTATATATTTTTGTATTTATGGGTTTTGACGTAACATATCAACTACTGATCAGATTTTTTGCATTCATCAGATACTGGAGAAATCTTGGAGTACAATGAAACACTACATCATCTATTGACAGACTTCAAGAAAGTGTATGATTCAGTTGGGAGGGGAGTATTATACTGTATTCTTATTGATGGAACCAGTTAGGCTTATTGAAACGTGCATGGAACTTACAGCGAAGTCTGTATAGGTAAACATTTGTCTGATGCGTTTCCTATTCAGAATTGTCTAAAACAAGGAGATACTGTATCACTAATACCAGGTTGGACTGGACTGAGTGGGACACATTAGCTTCTGTTCTATGCTTATGTACGTCTAGTGGGAAGTAAAGTAAATAGAAGAAAGAAAAACACAAAAACTGTAAATGATGCAATAAGGTGGTTGGTCTAGAGGTAAACACAGAGAAACCCACCGCGGTGGCCCGGGATCGATCCCGGGTCTGGTCGAGTGGGATTTTTGGTGGACAAAGTGGCGCTTGGGATTTTTGGTGGACAAAGTGGCGCTGGGACGGGTTTTCTCAGAGTAATTCGGTTTCCCCTGCCAATCTTCATTCCACCAAGTTCTCCATCATCATAATCACCCGGGGCAGGCTTCAATAGGCCAATCAGTGGCCGCCGTGCCGAGTGAACCCAGTTGGACTCCACCCCCCAGTAAGCGAATTTAATTTTTTTTAACACAGAGAAAACTAAGTGTATGTTCAAGCGGTTAGTCTCTGGCTTCCACCCGCTGCGGCCCGGGTTCGATCCCGGGTCTGGTCAAGTGGGATTTGTGGTGGACAAAGACTTCGGTTTTCCCTGCCAATCTTCATTCCACCAATTGCTCCACAATCACTCTCACCTATCGTCTGGGGTTGGTACAATAGGCCAGACGTGGCCGCAGTACAAGGGACTTAGTCCCACCCCACTAGCAATAAAAAAAAAGTATATGTTGTCACGTAAGCAGAATGCAGGGAAAAATCATGACATAAAGATAGCTACTAGATCCTTAAAGGTGGCAAGTTCTAATATTTTGGAACGACAGTAACAAGTGAAACTTTGATTCGGGAGAAAAGTAAGAGCAGATTAAGTCGGGTAATGCTTGCTACAATTCAGGTCAGTATTATTTTGCCTTCTCGTCTGCTGTCTAAGAACATAACAATTAAAATATAAAAAACCTATAATTTTTCCTGTAGGTTTATGTGGCTGTGAAACCTGGTCTCTGACATTAAGTGAGGAACATAGACTGTGAGTGTTTGAGAACAGGGTGCAGAGGACAATATTTTTGTCGAAGAGAGATGAAGTGACGTGAGGTTGGAGAAACCTGCATAATGGGGAGCCTCATAACTTGTCCTCTTCGCAAGGTATAATTAGAATTATCAAGTCAAGGAAGATACGATGGGTAGGGCATGTAGTACGAGTGTGTAGAAGAGGACCCGATATAGGATATTGGTGGGAAAGCCTGAAGGAAGGAGACCACTAGGAAGACCAAGACATAAGTGGGAAGATAATATTAAAATAGATCTTAGAGAAATAGAATGGGGTGGTATGGACTGGATTGATCTCGCTCAGGATAGGGACCAGTCTGTTGCTAACATTGTAAAGCACCTTCTGTTTCCAGAAAATGTTGGGAAATTCTTGAATAGCTGAGCGACTGGCGGCTTCTCAGGATGAACTCAGCTCCATGGAGTTAATTATGTTAACTGGCAAGTTCCCTTTAATGTGGCAGCCCCCACCTTAAGATTGTCATACGTCATACATGTCAGGGCTTTTGTCATTATGCAATCACAAGAACATAAACTAGATATACTTAGATCGTAAGCTACATCTTGTTCTATGGTTAACAATATTTTACGTTTTGTCTCGAGGAACCAGAGAGGGTAATGACCACAGATACACCGGGTGCAGAAGAGATTGTCTGCTTCTCCTACCCTCTCGATGCTCTCGATAATTGAGGGTGTGTCGTCACTGCTGGAGTCAGTGGAACTCCAGCGTCCAGCCTTGCTTTTGGGCGGGGTTCCAGCAATTTCCGGTGCGGCTGCACTGAAACGGGGCTGCAATGACTAGCGTAGTACATGACGTCATGGCTTGGGTTTGCCTGACGTTTTGTTGCGGTCCCAGCAGTGAGCAGTGAGAAAGCTTGTGTTTGGTAGCAGATCCGATTAATATGGCGAGTGAGGAGAATAACTCCGGGGCTGCGGCTCAAGCGGACGCGACCCAAACCGACAGCAACAAGCAGGAGGCAGCGGAGCCCCTAATGGCCACTCCAGGAGGTGATCAGCCGGCGGCCCCTAAACCTACGGTTCACAAACAAAATTACGAAAAGGACATAATTTATCTGTACCAGTTCTCCCGCACCCCCCAGCTGCCGTCCTTGTCGCCCTATTGCCTCAAGGTGGAGACTTGGCTGAGGCTGGCTGGGCTCAAATACGAGGTGAGTCTTTGTGGCCTACTTTGTGGCCTTGGATGTCATTGAACCCCTGCAAAGTCGGAGGGTGGAATTCAAAGCGAAGATCCACAGGGCGCTCGGGCCACCTGGCGGATGTTCTGTTTGCATCCTTTATTGACCATCCATGGGAAGATGGCAGGGAAACCAGAGTGGATGGTTGCAGAATTTTACCTGGAATATGGCAGCCAATCTGTCAGATAGGGCACTTGATAAATACTTGAATCGTTGTTAATTGTGTTTTTTAGCATTACCCATAATTTGACGATCTGCCAAAATTAAAGAAAACTAGGCGTGTAGCATTGTAGAAATGGGTAAGGGGAAGGTTCTAGAAATCTTGCGGACATTTGTTTGATCAAGTGGCGCCCCAGTTGAGAAATTCCTGCCATTAAATGATTGCAGTCTTGAAACAACAATTTTAATTTCTGTCATAGAAGTGGTATTGTCAAGAATTTTCTCTTCTCCAAATCGTCCAGACTGGCTCTGGGGTCCACCCAACCTCCTATCCAATGGTTACCGGGGCTTCTTTCCACGGGGGTAAAGCGGCCGGGGCGTGAAACTGACAACCCACCTCAAGCTAGTGCCAAGGTCAAGAAAATGTNAGAAAATGTGGATCTGTGCATCCATTCCCCCATACATCTTCATGGCATAGTGCTTAATTCATTGAGCACAGGAACAACTTTACCTTTTTTATCATAAAACGTAAAAGTTTGTTATTGATTGTAAGATGATCATATTTGTGTGACATTTCCTCAATACAGAGGCCAACATTGATGGAAATTTTATGTTCAGTTGATAGGTCTTTTTTGCATGTACATTGGAAGGTATCAAATGGTATTTTTCATTTTTGACATTTGAGTTATGATAGTTCTTCCACTAAATAGAAATGAACGCAAGATGAATAAAAATTATTTTTTTTTGTAATATTAGTTGCATTGGAGGGAGGGGCAGAGATCTTAACTGGAGAATGGCAGTGAGGGTGCAGATGAGTGCTATAAGACGTATGGCAGAACACTGAAGGATCTGTAACAGGAAGGTGTGTCTCTTGTAGTTCTCTTAGCTGCTGCTTATGTTTCTGAACTTCATGACCACCACACCTGTTGTACATGTATTGATGTTTAACATAACTTTACCACAGCTGTGGAGCTGCAGTAGCTCAGTCAGTATAGTGACTATCTTATGACTGCAGAATCAGTCTGTTTAACTCAGCTTTGGTGCCGGTGATTGCCCAAGAAGATTTTAATGCAGTCATGCAGTTTTAAGCTAGACATTTTACTTGTCAATTTGCAACACAACTTGCAGGCAAGCTGAGAGGAAGTGGTCATGGTCTGTTTTACAGGAGAGGTACAGCAGGGCGGAACCTCAAATTCAAGCATTGTGAAGCATGGTTAGCTCTGTCATAGTTACAAATTGCCTTGCTAGTGGAAAATTTAATTCACTGTAGGATCTCTGTATTGGTTTTTGTGGTCATGACCTGTATGATTCTACAGAGCCTAGCAGGACACGGCCAGACATTATAGTATTATGGTTAGTACAGGAAATCCCCCCCCCACAATATTTGCTTTGAGATTGTACACATTTTGCATTAATGTGATTTTAATTTTCCTTGATATTTTGCTTTTAAGGAGCCTGGGTAGTGTAGTCAGTATAGTGACTGGCTATGGGCTGGATGACCAAGTGGTTGGAGTTCAAGGCCCGGTTCTCTGTTCTCAAAATCATCCAGACCGACTCTGGGGTCCACCCAACCTCCCATACAATGGGTACTGTGGGCTCTTTCTCCAGGGGTGAAGCAGCTGGGGCATGAAGCTGAACACTTACCTCTAGCTAGTGCTGAGGTCAAGAAAATATGGATCTATACATCCATTCCCCTCTAATTCCTTGATGGCATAGCGCTTAAATTCGTTGAGCACAGGGACAACTTTATCTTTTACCTTTACCTTGATATTATGCTTTTAGTGAAGATTAAAATGCACTGAAATTGCTGTACAACTTCGATTATCCAAACTAATTAAAGCAGGCATGCTTGGTTGAGACATTCAGATACTGGATTTCAGATATATATTCAAAAGATTTATAGGTGCATTTTATGAATAACCAATGACCAGAACCTGTGGAAGTTCAAACTACACTCCAGGCTTTATGCAAACATTAACTGGGTTACATCTATCAGCTCCCAGAGAGGCAGGCCCAGTAATACAATATCATGTTTCACAAGAATAAATGTTTACTGAAAGCAAGTAAGATAATAAGATTATATTCGTAATTTTTGTAGAAAACCGAAATTAACGGCCATGGGAATTTGTTGCGCTGACCATATGATACCCTCTGTCCGCTAAAGCTTCACTCACTTTGCCGACAAGCGGCGGTTGCTCTGTCGGTACAGTTTGCTTGTGGACTGAAACCATGAAGTTTGTTTTTTGTTTGTTTTGCGAGGCCATACAAGTTATTGAGAGTTCTGATTGATGTGGATTTGTATTAAGCGAGGTTACACTGTATTTTCTCAATTAATTTCTCAATTAATTAAGAACTAAGGTTTGAATTTAATCAATTGAATTGAATAATGGTTTCCCTCCTACCACTGAGGGGGCATTGAAGCTGAAGGAATAACAAAAATTTTGAGTTATGCTGTAGGGAACACATGTAATGCCTAAGCTGAGGAATGCATGTGCATTCATAATTATATATGTAGTTGTGCTAGTAGAACATTCTTTCATATGCAGGTCTGTGCACGTATTCCCAAGGACATGTATCCTTGCACCTACAGTGGTGGGGCCACAGATTATGGAGCATTTGGAGGTATCATGTTCCTAATCATAAATATCCTTTTGCTAATGTTTCTCTGTAGGTATCCACATCGTGTCTGAGATGCTGCATCACAGTGTTAAGAGAGAGTTCATTAGCTGTCTTTGCAACTGCAGAATGTAGACTGTGTGACTCATGTCAGTGAGAAATGTTGTGACTAATGTGTTGAACCTCAAGTGGTCACAGAAGACTGCTTTGTTTTAATTATGTACTCTGCAGTTTTGTCTGGCTGGGAAATTGACTGTTTATTAATATCTTTTACATAAATAATAGATGTTTACTGGTTAGAGTTAACTGTGAAGAGTACTGTTCATTTGCAGAACTATCTTGTCCTTCTGAGATATGAGGATCTCAGGCAGTGAATTTAAGGGTATGTTCGTCTGGGATGTGACATTGTATAGTGTGGTAGAAGATTAGGGATGTAGGCAGTCTGTTACACCTACTGAACTATATAGTGTCATTGCCTATGTGCTCTCATGTTATAGTCTTCCCTGAATTTGCAAGCAGTAGGTTTCTTCAAAATGTTGGCTCCCACTGATCAGAACATGCACTGCCATAACCCAGAAGGCTAGTGCTAGACTGTTTGGTAAAAACTCTGATAAGTCCATTGCTGCCAGTGAGAAATATCAAGAGAGAGAGAGAGAGAGAGAGAGATGGTGATGTGGTGCTAATGATGTTAATGATAAAAGGAAAGGCGAGATATTGTGACTATACACTAATGATATCTTGGCATTTGCTGTAAAGGTCAAGTAAACAAAGTCTCGTCCTATTAAAGTTTAGGAATGTATCGCAAAAATGTGTGTTGCTAGAAAATACAATGAATGTGAGCAGCAAATGTAAACTTGGCAGTGTGGAAGCTACCACTTGCTCATGTGCAGGCAAGAATTGTGTGTGTAGTGGTACCATATTTAGTGGGAAGTGCAAAGTTGTATGCCTGAGGATAGCAGATAAGATATAAAAGTTTGTGTGTGATGATGTCCAGAAACACAGCATTTCTATTGACTGCAGCCTTGCTTTTTTCCTCTTTATGATTATTGCCTGTTGATCTCCCAGTGTTATTTTTATTTCTTGGATCCTCTTCCTGTGAATGGTGTTAGGTTCCTGGA
>NW_019721015.1:0-5702 GCF_002891405.2 Cryptotermes secundus | reverse complement strand
AGTGCTGGCGAATGTTAATCAAATTTCAAGCAAAATTCACTTAACGGTTTGTAACTTCCATGAAAACTCTGTTATGATGCAAAGTATAGTGGATTATAATGATGTCAGTATGGCCCAAAACTGGAATTGCCCAGTAAATTTTTAGTGAAGGTCAGAGAGAGATATGTGACCCACGGTTGAGGTGGTGGAACTAGGTCACAGATGGATAGATAGATGTGCCTACCACGTGAGGCATTTTTTTTTTCCATTGTAAATAACACCTAATAAGATTAATGGATGACAGAAATGTAATTAATAGCAGAACTGACAAGTTGGTACTTGGTGATGTCATCACATGTCACCATTTAGATCCCATTGTAAAACAGATGTGTGGGGCAGCAGTTTTGCAAATTTTGGCAATACTAGTGGGGATTGTGCCCAGTATGTGCTTGCAATACACACACAAATTTAAAGGCTGCAGCTTGGAGTCCTGATGTATGTGATTTGCATAGCAGACGCGTGTCATCTGTTTATGGAAGTGGAAAAGCAGTCCCATTCAGAATGAAACGTGAATATATTTTCCATAGAAACATTGGTATTTGTATAGCAGACCCCATAGAGCAGCAAATGTAAGCTCCAGTGTGGCTGGATATGAAAATATAGAGACAGAATACTGCCACTTTGAGAATATTTCCCTCCACAATACTTATTGAGGCATGTAGTGTCTTATTGGTTAGCTTTGATAAGTGTCAGATATATGAAGTAACTTCTTTCTTATGTGACCAGCCAAATGTATAGGGTCAGGGAAGTCAAAATATATGAGCTTATAAAATTATTCTCTTTTTACCAATAGTAGTTAACAAATGAAACAGTGTGGTTCAGATCATAGGTGTTTTAAGTAAAGAAAGCAATTTGTTTAGTGTGTTATGGTGGTCAGACGGTTTGTCAGTGTTAGATATGCAGAAGATGGTTGTTAAGTGTTGAAACCTACTGAAGTCAGCTTAAAAAACTTGCAAAGCTTGCTTGTTGGCTTCATCAAGTTGATTTCTTGCTTGGCTTATTCTTCTGCCCTGAAGATGCAGGCGAAAGTTCCTCTGAAATGTCTTTTGACTTTTAATGGACTACGCAGGGTTATATTCCAAATGACAGCTCTTTATAGTTTAAGCTATGTAATAAAATGTTCAGTTCACTCTGCATGTTTTGGTAGAATTCTGCCATCTTCAGATGTTTAATTAAATATGAAAGCTGGGCAAGAAGGTTGGTAGGTTGTGAAATTGTAACAACATCACTTTGCGTAGGATTACATGGATTGAGGGGAGAATGCTTAGGTGTGGCATCATGTTTAAAGTTGAAGATTATGTATCCTGGAGTGTCACACTGTCTTGTGTACATGCTTCACAACTCTGAGGCTAGTAGTGTTCATTGTCACCACCGTGAGAACTTCAAATCTTTCGTGTTTAAAGTTATTTTAAGATTACTATTATTTGTTTAATAGGCATACGTTATCGGTTATTTTCCCTCTTTAAATTTCTCTGTTCGCGTCCTGGTAGGGTCAGGAATTTTGACTTTTTCATGTTGTCCAGACCAGCTCTGGGTTCCACCCCACCAGAGGCTCTCTGGGGTAAAGAGGCCAGGGCGTGAAGCTAACCAGTCATCTCCAAGTAGTGCTGAGGTCAAGAAAATGTGGCTGTATACCACTCCCCCATACCCCTTCATGGCCTAGTACTTAATTAATTAAGCACAGGGACAATTTTACCTTTTACATTTCTTTGTATCACATATTAATTTTTAATGCAAAGTACATAATTGCTTAGGAGAACGAATTAACTTCAGCTTTTTAGGCAGAAGCATAGTTTGGAGTTGGGATTTATAATGAAAAGCTGATATGAGAGATGACGTTGGTTTGGATGAACATTCTCTGTGTAGTTCTTGGTTTCACTCTCAGATAGGTTCATGCTTGACAAGCATTTCCTTCCCTAGTTTGCCAACTCGTCATCTTGTCCAAAAAAAAACAAAACGTCTTCTTGTGTTTTTGTGGCAACGGCCTCAATAAGACAGCTGTCTTGCAGTTGTGTGATGCTAACATTTGTACGGAATTCTTAATTCCTTCACATGCGTCTTTATCACAGCAGAGTTTAAATGACAGTTTGAGCCAGGGAGGTTTTGTTAAGTGCGCAAGCCCAGTGTGTTCCACATCTGTCTGTATTACTGATATTACAGAAGAGCGCTCAGACTTCTTAGTGATGATTGTCCCTTACCCTTGGATGGAGTCCACTTTTGAATGAACTTCAACTCTTTGACACAAGTTGCAGAGTCAACAGATTACCATCACTTAACACTTCTTGAGTTGTCAGTGTAACATTGTGTGTTCTGTTCCTGAGCCATGTAAATGACTCAGTGGCTCCAGTAATTTGGGATGAATGCCATGGTTGAGCAGTTGACAATCCTACTTCATGCTTCTTTTTAGATTTCCTTTAAGATATGTTTTGTGAGTTTGTCTTAAAATATGTGATGATTGTGTTTGCATTCTTCCAAAGTCATTGCACAATTTCAGTTGAAAATCATCGTGTTGTCAAAAAATGGTTCAATAATTTTGAGAGAGTTAGATTTTGTCAAAATTTGAACGGTTTTCCAATGTATTTTGCAAGGCATTTTTTCTCAAATTTTGTTGTGAATAATAGGTGAGTCTCCAGTCACCACGACATGGCGCTTCCTCAGGTTTGCAGATGGAGGAGATGGCCTCCGGATATGGAGGGTAGCTGCAATATATTGAATAAGCAGTCACTGACAGTCGACAAGGGGTGGTCCTCCAGCTTGGGTGTTGGGAGTGGGGCTAGCAGTTCCTCACGGCAAAGAACAAGCATGTTACGAAATGTTACAAAGGGCCTCGGAAGTGGAGGGCTGTTGTGAACACGGTAATGAACCTTTGGGTCCCCTAAAATGTTGGGAAGTTTTTGAATAGCAGCACAACTGGCCGTTTCTCAAGAATGGCTACATGAAGTTAGAACAGAACCTGTGTGATGGACTGGAAATGTAGCTCGGATATGGAGACAAGAAACGACACCTATCGGTTAACGTTCAAGGAAATAATCACTTTTTGTTTTGAGACTTATGTGAAAGGTAAAGTTGCCCCTGTGCTTAATTAAGCACTATGCGATGAGGACATATGAGGGAGTGGAGGTATAGTTTCATTTTTTACTTCGACATTAATGGAGGTAGGTGGTCAGCTTCACGCCCCCGGTATCCATTAGATAGGAGGCTGAGTGGGCCCCAGAGCAGGTCTTGACGCCGTGGAGAGGAGAACACTCTTACATTTGCCGGAAATCGAACCCCGGCCGTCCAACCCGTAGCCTATCACTACACCGACCGAGCTATCCAGACTAACATTTTGAGGCATACGAAACACAAATACAGTGAGTGGGGGAAAATGCAGAGTATTTTAATGTTAACACAAGTGATAGGTATAGTAAGGGTTAATGGCGTACAGTCGGGGTATGCCGTAGCGTAGTTGGTTGAGGCACTATGCTACAAGGGGGAAGGTCGCGGGTTCGATTCCCGATGAGGTCATTGGATTTTTTTTCTGTTGACCTAAATCTTCCAGCCGCACTATGGCCTTGGGGTCGACACAGAAATGTCGACAGAAATGAGTACCAGGAATCTTCCTGGGGTTAAAGGGCGGCCAGCGCGTAAGGCTGGCAACCTCACCGCCATCTGTGGGTCGATTGTATAGAAAATGTGGGAATCTCGACGTCTCTCCACCTTATGGGCCTTCACGGGCTGTTGCAGGGTTAGCTTATCTATTTTTGTGGAGTACCTTCTGTAGGACGTCCTGGGTTGGGTATCAGCCCATCGCAAGTAACTCTATATTTAAATAACAGCAAGTTCGGAAAGAAATGGACAGACGTTTGTACCTAACACGATTTGAATCTGCGGTCACACTATTTTGGTAGCCCAAGACATAGATCGACCGTAAGGGCGCGTCCACATTACTCGTGCTCGTGTAACTCTCAGTGCTCGCTAGTAATGTGGACGGTATGACAAGTCACGAGACAAGCAAATTTTTAATTTAAAAACTATAGCCAATAAATTAAAATACGACTGCAGCCTATACACACTACGAGTAAATATACTGATCCTCACGCGCCGAAGCCTGGTGAACAACTGAAGTAGTGTGGCAGCCTATTTACGAGCACAAGTTTTTAAAAGCCAGACGAGTCTCCCGACGAGCACGATCACGAGTATGTGGACGCGCCTTTAGAGTTACTGGACGCATCCCCGAGTCTGACGTATCTCGTGTACGGGTCTCATGCCACACTTATTCTTCTGTTGTTCCTCAGCTCCCAATCTCATGCAATGGCGTGACAATTTAAGGAGTGAGAAGCTTTCACACCCAATCAACGACCCCCGCTCCGGGCGGATTTTACGTTTCAGTTCAGTTGTTTCCAAGCCGCTATGAAGGAAATACGGTCTTTTGTTGGAATTCTTCCGCAAATTCGTGGTAGAAAGATATACCTAAGATGATGATGTTACAGTATTAACGCTCTTTCATGATCAGCTGGTCTCGAGTTCGAATTTGACCCCGGAGTCTATTATCCTCAGCTCATTACGGGATTCTACCTTAAAATACGATACCTTCCACACCCTTTCCAATAAATAAGCCGATGGTAAATTGTCGTTAAATGTTTGAAAGTTTTCTTAGTGTTAGGATTCGTCACGTTCTCGGTCATTAGCACATTTCTCTAGGCCAGCGGTTCTGAAGCAGAATTTTCTCGTGAAACGTTAAAGAACATGTTTTGTAGCCCTGTAACCCATAACTTTCAACGTGCGAAACACATCTCATAAAGATTATTATTAATCTACAATAACATTTGGCGAAGAGGTACAGGCGTTTAAAATAATCATCGCACCAGACGATATGAAGACAATTCGTGTCAGAATTGGAAAGGGGGTTTTAAATATTAAGGTTTGTTTGTTATAAAGCACAGTCAGTTCTGATCACTACTGTAGGCAAAGGACATGAGTACACTTCGCAACGCCGCTGCCGAAATGGAGACCTGGCCCTTAGAAATGTGTAGAATTCCGTTCACAGAGCGTGATGCTGATGGTATGGCGCAGGCGAACATTGTCTCAACGTAATGCGTTCCGCTTTGAGTAAAGAATGCCGAGCATTTACTAACCGAGCAAGTTTGTTCAGGATGTAACGCATGTGACTTGTATGTGCAACATAAATATCGTGACCGGTTTTTTTTTGGTCTTTCCCTTCACGCAGAAGCCAGTATAGTACTTCATATTAGGTCGTGACCGCATATTTTTACGTCTTTACCAATTCATTATGCATGAATCATTCTGCCATTCCGCATGTGCATAATCTGATAACACTGAGAGCGTCATTAAACAAGATAAAATATATGTGGTTTGAAGCTTCTGCGGAGACAGCAGTGAATTCTTCTCGGGCGATCAGCCCTGTCACTGTGGAGTAGGTATTGATCCGTCTGATTGCTCGTCATGATTTCGTTGCAGATACGAATAATTATTATTCTACCTTTCGTATTATGTCATCTGGCCAGTTCCCCATCAGTTAATCTGGAACTGTTGATCTTGTAGACAGTCGGTAGGACTATTGGATGGGTGATTAGCCTTGTCGTAAGGCCGCTACATACAGAGCACAACGTAAACAAAAGAAATGTGGATACACATCCATCTCTCGAGTAGGATTCGAACCC
>NW_019721014.1:184693-200635 GCF_002891405.2 Cryptotermes secundus | reverse complement strand
ATTATAACATTTAACGTTTACGTCACTAATGTCACACTTGTTACCGTAAAGTAAACTTTAGTGCAATTTCTCACACTCATTTTTTTTCTTGGCACTACAGCCCCAGTGGGCCTAGGCCTACCTCCATGAACTCCGTTCACTTCGGTTTTTCTAGATCTTAGACATACGGTAGGACTCCCTGGGCCGGTGATCAGCTCATCGCAAGGCCTCTACCTGTACACAACCACAGAAAAACGCACACAAACATCCATGCCCTGAGTGGGATTCGAACCCACGATCCCGGCATCCGAGCAAGCGAAGACAGTTCACGCCTTAGACCGCTCGGCTACCGTGACCGGCCTTTTCACATTCATAGGAGTAGAAATTATTTCGTATATATGTTTCTGTGGTCTAGTTGTCAAGAGTTCCTGGCTACATATCCAAAGGTCCCGCGATTGATTCCCGGCGCTACCAGATATTCTGAGAAGTAGTGAGTCTGGAACGGTGTCCATTCAGCCACGTGAGGATAATTGAGGAGCTACTTGAATTGAAAAGTAGTGGCTCCGGTTTAGAAACCCGAGATTATGGGCCGTGGGGATCCGTTGCGCTGACCATGTTACATTCTCTATCAGCAAAAGTTGGCACTAACTTCGCCGACAAGCGGCGGTATCTCGGTCGATATAGTTCGCTTGCGATCGACAAGATGTACCAGAATTCAGGAACAACTTTCTTTACAATATCTTCAACCGGATCGGTCAGTTGAAGGCCATTTGTCTTTTGTCACAAAATTGTCGGATCAATGCAACAGACTGCCATGAGTAGAGAGGATAATAGGAGGTCACAGGGCCTGTGCACACCACCGAACCAAGGACCTTCTCACCACCTGATGCGTTCCACTGAAGGAGGCATCAGTTTTATATTCGGGAAGGCGACAGGGGTTTCCTGAGTCACTGCATCTTCAGCTGTTGGCAAGATAGCCCTGTGTGTGCCCTGGTTTTCCTCAAAATTGCTGGGCCCACTTCTATATTTGATGCCACGCTCCTCCAGCTTCTTATGCCCAAATTTCTCATGTCCTATAACACACATGCTCCCCATCTCAATCTTAGCCTTCCACTCTCCTAGTTCCTTCTAGTTTGGTATTGAAAACCTTAATCATTCTATTTTCATTAGCACATATTAGGTGTGCACCCCATTTAAGCTTTTTCACTTTTATCGATCCAATAATATCTGGTTTATTAAATAGTTTGTATAGCTTAATGTTATACCTCTTCCTCCCTGTCCCCTTTTCTTCCCCGGTCCAAAATTATATCTCAAGATCCCGCTTTCAAAGATACGTATACTTGACAGTCTTTGATCCAGCCCTGACAATGGCGAGGTCTCAAATGCATAAGATAGCATTGGGCTTAAATGTACTTCGTACATCATAGTTGTAGTTTTCCTGGGTATCTAGTGAGACTCAGGTGTTTCATAAGCCTGTGGAGACATTTATGAGCCTTGAGGACACGCTTTTTCATCTCATCATTGACGTAATTTTACAGTTAACCTCTGATCCAAAACGAAAGTATGTACAACACCAATTTATATTAACCAATTTTTACATGTGCAGATCCGTTATTGCATTCTTTCTTAGTCACAAGCTTGTACTTTCTTTTATCTTGATTAATTTTCAGATGTATCTTTTTGCTGATCTTTCCAAATTAATAAAATCTTCTTTCATAGCTTTTTGTGTTCTTCCGATTATATCAATTTCATCTGCAAATGGCAATATCTGAACTGACTTATGAAAGATAGTTCCTCTTACATTAATGCTTTCGTCTCTATTTTATTTTCTCTACCGATATATTAAATTAAAAAATAGTTCCGGAGGATTGAAATCCAAGACTTATGTTCCCTATCCATAAGAAAGGCCGGTCACAGTAGCCGAGCGGTCTAAGGCATGCACTGTCTTCGCTCGCTCGAAAGCCGGGATCGTGGGTTCGAATCCCACTCAGGGCATGGATCTTTGTGTGCGTTTTTCTTTGTTTGTCTACCGGTAGAGGCCTTGCGACGAGCTGATCACCCGCCCAAGGAGTCCTACCGTATGTGTAAGATCGAGAAGAACCGAAGTGAACGGAGGAGTTCATGGAGGTAGGCCTAGGGCCACTGGGGCTGTAGTGCCAAGGGAAAAAAATCCATAAGAAAGGCTTAATCGTGGTATGGTCTAACTGTAGAGGCATTAGTCTGTTAGGCATTGCGTGTAAAATATTTTGAAACATTTAATTTAAGGCACATTTTGAGATTACCAATGTGGGTTTCGTCAAGGAACATCGACTGAACATAAGATTTTCACTATATGCCAAGTCCTTGAAAAATGTTATGAATTTTAAATTGAAACACATCATATTTTCATTTACTTTAGATCAGTCCATGACAGTATGGATATAAATAACCTCTTGATGGCAATAGAAAAGATTTACATTCCACGGTAGTTAATTTTGTTGGTCGGAGCGACTGTGAGAAGGATTCAATGCCAAATTAAGACCCAGAACATGTTGTCCAGCCCTATAATGTCCGGAAACAAAGTTTGACATGGGGATTCCCTAGCCTGCCTTTTGTTTAAGTATACTTTGACCATTAGTTGATATCGGCCCTGAACATATTCTGGATGCCAAATAACCCTGGCTCCAAATCTAGCACTAAATGTTATTTGTTCCATATGATACTCAAACTTGCTGCCTTAAGTATAACAATAAATATTCCCTCGAAATAACATCACTATTCATACCAATTGAAAGACTGCGAACAGATGAAATAAATTGAAATTTCTATGATCTACTCCAAATATGAACGATAATCGAGGCGATGACGTGGGTGTTTTTTCAATTTGCCTAATCCTTCCAGCCGCACCGTGGCCCTTGGATCGACTCAGCCACTAACAGAAATGAGTACCAGGAATATCCCTCGGGGGTAAAGTGCGGCCGGAGCGTAAGGCTGACGACCTCACCGCTATCTGTGAACCGATTGTCTAGAAAATGTGGGATCCTCAATATTTCACAACCCTCTGGGCCTCCACGGCCTGTTACAAGGATACCTTTACCTATATTTTCACGATCGATATCACTACAATAAAATAGGTATGTGTAAGAATTCCTCGGAAAATGAATGACAGTTTGGGCGTATTATCAAAAGGTTCGTCAGCCCTGACCTAGATTCTTTCGACTGATCTCCTTATAATTAATGTAAGAGTGCGGAAATATACATCTTTCGAACACTCACCGAGCATTCTAATTGCTATGGTGGATTAAATTACCATCACAACATTCGCTGAAGTCTTCCTTATGATGTTCATCTTGAAACAATCACGTGTGGGATGTCTATCAAGTTCATAAACACTTCTTACACCAGTGTAACGCGCGTCCAGTTCTTCTTTCCGCGACTGCTGCTAGATTCCAACTGTGTTTCTCCCCCTCAAACACTGACTCCTGTTCACACACTAACACTCGCTTGCTGCTCAGCCGGCTTTTATTCCGTTCGCTGTTGCCTGTTGCCCGTGTCAACATCAGCGTTGCCTGCCTCGTCACAGTAGGAAGCGGTGCCACGTAGCCAGCGGTGGGGGGCGGGAGGCGGAGCGCTGACTCACCTGCTATGTCACCGTGACCAGAGCTGCCACGTCACTGCTGGGGGGAGGGGGTATCCTCCATTGCGCAACACGTCACAGGATGAAGACACAAAAGCTTGTTGAACTGATCGTTGGCTGAAGAACACTTTAACACATTGAACGTTGTACTCAATGGCAATTCTCAACTGGATCTCAAAGTCAAAGTAACTATCTGCGTGACGGCCAGTCAATTGGTACTAAAAAATCCCACTCAATTTATCTCCTTATTTAAACTTGAGTCGGACCTATAGATAACACGCAACTGTCCATATTGTTGTAGGGTTTCCCTAGCAACGACTGAAATCTGATGCGTGTATACGGGAGTGGCAATATGTAAGAAAACAATTACGACTTTAAAAAAATATGCACCACTATTGCGATCGTGTTTTATACGGAGAGCAATATTTTGTGTTCAGTCTCCAGAGGTTACGGTTGTCTTATGTTGCAAAGGGAATATTACTCGCCTTAGGCATTATCCGGTAGCCTAATGCAATGCATTCAGTGAAGTGCATTACTCGCCACGATTTAAAGTTTGCAAGTAATTCAGTTGGGTGGAGACCATGGCGGAGGTGTTTAAGATAGGAGGTTGGGTATGATAAGTTGAAGCGGTAAAAACTGAATTCTGAGTGAATTTCAGTGATATATGTTATATATGGCTGTCTTTTAGTGTTAACTGATTGGCACATTTAATTTCAGGGCAAAAATGAAAGGATTTTCCCCTTGGCCAGGCCGGGTAAGTGTTTTATACTGTTAGTGCCTAACCGTTGAAGTAGTAGTCTTCCATTAAGTACGGTTAACATATCAGATTGGTCTAAGGTCTCAGGAAAGACCTCCAGAGAGACGTTATGCTGTCTCCAATAAAGCCGCTAGCCAAATTTGAAAGTCTCTTATGTATAATTGATATAAATAGTCAGTGCACATGGGATGTAAACAAACTAAAAAAAAAGGGTTCATGAGAGCGGGAATTCGTACTTCTAGGTTAGGAAAGGTTGATGCAGTAACGTGTAATGTTAGTATTGTATTTCACAGTAGCGTTCTTTATAACCATAATCGTCGCACAAATTTTGAAAACCAACACGTATAAATTTGTCTGATTTGACAACATCCGTGCGCATATTTTCGTTACGTTTTGAATGTAAGTACAGTGTGCCTTGCCCTGGTTACCAGAAGTTGAGTTGTTTGAGAGTGTAACAGTCAAGTAGCGCACTTCACCAAAGAAGTCAGTGGTGTAGGACTTATCCTAGACATATATTCAAAGTGACCAGTTTTATTCTCACTTGTTTAGTTTGTCAGTTTATTTTTTTTTTTTGGCAAGCATGATATAAGGTTCAAAACTGTTCTTCATGTATGATAATATAAGCTTGGGTCTGAAGTCTGCACCGTATATGAAAAGATGTATTTTTACACATAACAAATTTTATTGGTAAGGGTGGGAACTTCATATATTTCTTGCTCTTATGTACTACTTCTGTAACCTTGGGATTCCTGCCCTGTCCATTTAAAAACCAAAGGGTAGTGACTCATGAAAAGCGGGATTTAAGCACTTCAGTAATGTATATAGTTGCTGAAAACTTGTTGAGAGATTGGCTTGTGTCTGCAGGAAGTACCTCGGTGTGAATTTATATTAATATTTTCGCTGATTGTTATGCGACAGTGAAATAAAAAAAAAACATTTTTGATTCATGAGTGTGTTATTGAATGATGCTGTTGATACTGAGACTGTTGATGAAGAGCAGTTATTGAAAGAGAAGCAGTCAGTGGAATGAGAATTGACAAGGGTGACTGAAGTATTCGGAGAAAACCTGTCATAGTGTCACTTGTCCACCATAGATCCCTCATTCCCTTATCGGGGATTGAACCTGGGCTCCCACAACGGGAAGCCAGTGACTGATTGCCTGAGGTATGGTATGGCCTTGTCATGCTACTACCGTGTAAATAATTTTGTGTACTCCCTGCGTGTGAAAATTCCCATTTGAATCATGTATCTGATATTGATTCCAGTTTGCAGTTTGAGGCTTGTGTGAGCAGTGTGATGGATTTGAGTTCTGCTTCTTGTTATGTCCATCGAGTTGCTTTTTTTTTCTAGTCTTCGACATCTGGTTGATGTGTCAAATCGGATGATTCCTTTTTTTTTTTTACATATACAGCATGACATCCTCCCATGTCGTCTCTGGCATTGTTAGGACGCCCACATTTGTGGTGCTCATTGAGTTGCTTCAGGTGAAACTTTCACATGAGATGTAGTATGATGGAATGAACAATTAAGTGGATGTTCTTAAGTCACAGCTCTTGGGTCAGGGAAAGAATGAATACAGGTAGGAGGTTAAGGTCAGCTGCTTGCTCCTGCCATTTTACTTGCATTGTACGCCTTTCACTACTGAGAAAACATGAGAATTTTAAGAAGGAGAGCTGATAGGTGGAATGAAAGACAGAATACACAAATGACAACTGGTGGGAGTGGTGGGAGGAAAAGCACACAGAATGAAGGTAGCTGCAATACTGTGTCTGTACTCTCAGTTGTCTTACGTTCATTGTCTCCCTCCCCCTTTTTTGAAATTCTGCTTGTGCTATATGTACAGTTAAGTTAATGAAGAGCACCTCTGGTCTAGTGGTCAGAGTTCCTGGCTACAGATCCAGAGGTCCTGGGTTCGGTTCTCGGCGCTACCAGATTTTCTGAGAAGTAGTGGCTCTGGAATGGGGTCCACTCAGCCTCGTGAGCATAATTGAGGAGCTACTTGATTGGAAAAGTAGAGGCTGCGGTCTTTTGTTAGGATTTTGCCCCAACGGGTATAGGTTGTGGAGCCTATTTGAAAGAAAGATCATTTCAGCATGCGATGTTGTGTTTGATGAAAGTAGGACATCGTTCAAAGGAGAGTTAGGAAACGAGATTTATCAGTGTAAGTGAAGAAAAGCAAAATAGAGGTGATGAAGTAGAGGAGAGTGGAGAAGATAAGCTCAATATTGGGGAGAGAAATAGTCAGGTGGATACAGGAGTTCAGTTGATCAAAACCAAACAGAAATGGAGGAGACAAGGCTGGAAGTAAACACGAGCACTAGAATTCATAAGAGACCAGAGTATCTCGATGGGTACTCTACTGTAGTGATAACGGATGTGTATGAGCATTTAATATCCGAGGAAAGGAACAATAAGGTGGAGCTCGCTATGTTAACAAATATGCCAGATGATGGAAGGATAGATGATAGTTCAGAGTATGAGGTTGCGATGAGTGCTATTGCGTATTGTGAGGAGGTGCCAGAAAGCTATGAAGAGAGAGAAGTCAGGCCAGATAGGGGGAAATGGTATCAAGCAAAACAGGAGGAGATATCAGCTTTGAAGGAGAATGAGACATGGGAATTGGTGAAGCTACCTCCAGGCAAGAAGGCTATTAAAAGCAAATGGGTATTCACAGTAAAGTATAACAAAGAGGGAAAAATCGAACAATACGAGGCGAGATTAGTGGCAAAAGGGTGTTCACAAAAGGAGGGTCAAGACTACTCAGAGACATATGCACCAGTAGCGAAACTGTCAACTTTGAGGATTTTACTGAGTGTATCTAATAGTAAAAAGTTTTACATTCATCAGTTGGTTGTCAAGAATGCCTTTTTAAATGGTTTATTAAAGGAAGAAATTTACTTAGAAGCACCAGAAATCCTAAATGTAGAGAACGGGGTTTGTAAAGTGCGAAAAAAATCGTATGGGCCGAAACAAGCTCCGATGGAATGGAACTCAAGATATGACTCGTATGTGAAAGAATTGGGATTTAAGCAGTGTAGGACTGACAGATGTCTGTACGTAGGCAACTTTGACAATGTGTGCATGTACCTATTACTGTATGTGGATGATTTCATCATTGCAACAGATAGTCCAGAAACCCTCAAGGAATTAAAAGAAGTACTGATGAATGAGTTTCATAATGTGTTTTGTTCTAAGCCACACTTAAACTACAGCTGATCGCTCGGATTCAAACCAAGTTTCCTGAAAATCAATGTTGATGAACACAGTACACTCAAATATACAGATGACAAAGTGTCGTGCCCTCCCATCCATCACAAAATGCAGAGAAACTTTCAGCATAACTTATTGAAGCCTGAAAGAGTAGACATACACAGTGACTGTCAACTGTTTTTCACTTGTATTCTTTTGTTCCCATTTTGAATGTGGTTAAGTTCATGGAAACGCAGATGCCTCAGTCAGTAAAATCCCAGCATGGGAGTATGGCAGTGAATGTTAACACTGAGATGCCTAATACTTTAATGCAAAGACAGTATTTATGCCAAGGATAAAGATGCACATGTTTTATAAATCTATTTGAATTTAAATTAAAAAGGAATTGAAGAAAACTATGATATTTTACTTCACAACCCTATTATACAGAAAGTGCACTTTTCAAAAAATTGTTTCATAAAGTGCACTAACCTTCAAACTGATACCTGTAAAAGGTGTAACAACTATAACAGAGGGAGGGGGGATATTCTGAAACATAACAGCTGAACCCTTCTTGAGAAGCCAAGAGTGATGCAGCTACTCAGGAACATTCTGAAAAATAAACTTAAAAAAGAGTGGTATCAACTCCAATGGCCACCACATGCAGGATCACCACATTTGGATTTCACAAATGGAAGTTCAGCTTTTCACCACAAAATCAGTAATACATGTCCAGCAATTAGGATTAGAATTAGAAAGGGTTAGGTAACCAACTGCACTTGCACTGTAATCAATATGTATCTATTGTGCATAATACAATATATGGAATATCAACACTTCAACTCATTATATGCATTAACACAAAGCTGTCTTTACAGTAATATCCATTTGGCTCAGTATTTATGTTAATGTAATAAGTTGCTGGTCTGTATGCTAATTTTATTGGTGTAGTGCAATTTATTCGGTTTAATTCTTTTACATTCCAAAATGAAATAGGAGTGGCTTATCTCCCACAGATGATTTCTGTTTCAACTGGAATAGTTTCAAGCTTTTCCCTGTAGATGGTCTTTGGCATTAAACGGTATTTGCTTTCAATTTCTAAATCTTGCTGGTGACCTTGGTTTGAAAGTAGCTCTACTGAAGGGCCCAACAGATGAAGTTTTCTTTTATACTGTGTTCACCTGAAGAAAAAACAGAATCTATAGGATCTATTTCTCACAGCAATGGTCATGAAGCTTTCACTGACTGCCATCATCCACCAACTATACCATTTCTCTAAGACCATTCACATGCTAAAAACTGGTTGTCCTGCCCTTGACATGATGCCAATATAATAATTATAAAAAACTAATGGATGTGATATTTCAATGCCTTTGGCTGCTGGTTGTATAGTGAACTGACAACAGAAAGCTGAGGATGGGGGTAGGAGTGGATTAGTGTTACAATGAAACAAGAGGACAGGAAACATTTCTCGTTGTCTTCTAATGCACATGGTCCAATGATCGGCTCAGGCAGGGGGGTGAGCCCAGACTGGGTAATGTCAGAACAGAGCAAGACTGGCAATGCAGTCACTCGCCCAAGTTCCTTACTAGCGTGTGAACACAGTGATAAATATACATGATCTGCCACATTCACACCATGCCCAGTGCTCTGCCTTTTAATGCAGGTTGAGACAGAAACATTTTGAAACACACATATATATATATTCGCACATCCATAGTCACTAAACCGGTCTACCTTATCAAGAAATGCAAAAAAAACAAAAAAACAAAAAAAAAAAACACAGATTTATAACTCTAAAAATTCAATTTCCTGTATATATTAGCATCAATGTAAGCGGAACTATATAAATCCAACTACCATATTTATGACTGTAGGAACTTACAACCCACTGCAGTATATAGAGAACATGTACATGGTGATTTATTTTGAAGACAACAAAGAAATGAGGAAAAAATATATGTCCTAAATCACAGGCTGGTAAAATGTGTGATGATCAAACAGAAGAAAATGTGAGAGCAGCTGTAAAATCCTACAAATATAACAAAAAAAATACTGTAACATTCCATCTGTATTTCAGTCACAAACATGCTGTCACACTGTGTTAATTTCAAAAGTTCATTTCTCATTTATACTAACAAAATCTTCACATTTATATATACAATGACATCTTTGGAAGAAATTCGGTAACTAGAACTACTATTAAGTTGAAAGATGGAAGTAATAACATTACTTTAAAACATGCAAAGAAAAGAAATTACCCTTATATGCACTCACAATTGAATTACTGGCAAGTTATTCAATTCAGACACAAAATGTATACACATCTTGAAGTCCTTATTCATACTGCTGACTAATGCTTGTATTTTATACAAAAATATTAGGTAAATACAAGTTGCTTTCATTGCAAATATTCACAATGCAAATTTATTATGACACAAATTTCCATGATGAAATCGAAATCCTGTTTTACAGATATAAACACTAATATAAATGAACGAAATTTCTGCATAGTACGAAGGGGGACCCAAAAATAACCGGAAACGACCTGTTGCGCGCGCATGCTTTGTAGTTACGAGTTGTGCTGCTAGGTGGTGTTAGCTGGGGGTCTCCCGCGACTGTTAGTGAGCTGGCGTCAGTCTGAGTTAAGTGGTTTGTCTGTGGTGCTCTGTTGTGTGCGTTCCTGTTTCAACCCTTTGGCGATTAGTGAGATGGCCGACCAGAAGGAACAAAGAGTGTGCGTGAAATTTTGCTTTCTGTTAGGGAAAACTGCAGCCGAGACTGTTGGGATGCTTCGGCAAGCCTTTAATGATGATGCTTTGGGGAAATCACAGGTCTACAAGTGGTTTTCCCGTTTCAAATCTGGCAACATGTCAACAGAAGACATGCTACGCCCCGGGCGTCCTTCGACAGGAAGAAATGACGAAAACATTGCCAAAATCAAACGTGCAATTGATGAAGATCGTCGAAAGACCATTGACCAACTTTCTGAGGAAACGAACATCTCATGGAGCACGGTCCAGCGAATTTTAACCGAAGGTTTGCACATGAGACGGGTGTCTGCAAAATTTGTTCCTCGCTTGCTCGGAGATGACCAAAGAGAAAACCGCGTGAATGTTTGCCACGACTTGAAGAATGAAGTGCAGAACGATCCAGAATTTCTTAAAAGAATTGTTCCTTCTGGTCGGCCATCTCACTAATCGCCAAAGGGTTGAAACAGGAACGCACACAACAGAGCACCACAGACAAACCACTTAACTCAGACTGACGCCAGCTCACTAACAGTCGCGGGAGACCCCCAGCTAACACCATCTAGCAGCACAACTCGTAACTACAAAGCATGCGCGCGCAACAGGTTGTTTCTGGTTATTTTTGGGTCCCCCCTCGTATGTTTAAAATTCAGAAACTGATCACACTTCTACTTAGAAAACAATACTTATTGTCTCCTGTAGTTATCACTGTCCACTGGCTCAAATTGTAACCTTGTGTGTCAGTGACAGTAGTACAGATAACTTGCAGGATCAGAGTAGATAAAATGATGCAAATAGAAGATGTGGAAGGTGTTGGCAATACCCTTACAAAACTTCCACACTTGTATCATAAACATACAAATTTATGTAGGATAAATATTATTATTTATAACTTTTGTTAAGAGAAACACTGACATATCAATTCAAAATTTGGTTGTAATATTCAAATGCTATTAAGAACTATGGTCCACCATTCACCTGAACCTCTAAGTATTTCCCCAGCTCTGGTCAGGGAGTTCATGATCAGACATTCATTTGGTTCTTAATCTGCAATAATTAGAAGTCTAAAGTAAAGCTTGGTTTATTAACCTGATATGAAACCATAAGCAATATCTGCTTTGCAAGTGGATCAACTGACAGTTCTTTCCATCACTAGACATAATGGTAACTGCTTTCACCACTGCAAGCTAGTGACTACATTTGCGGTTGAAATGAAGATGTGACACCAGTGCTACATCTTCCTCCTGAGCTTGGGGTTATAATGTACAGAAGGCAGAGCCAGGGATCTGCATATCACTGCGCGACTGCAGAGATGTAATCCATGTGATGATCTGAAAATACACATATACTTTTGTGCTGCTGCAAACCGAATGCTAACAACAGGCACGACAATACAAATTTAACTTATATAAAACCAACTGTAATCTCTTGTGCAGATCAATAAGTAAAATCACTTTAATGTTTAAACCTTTAAGATCCGATTCATTACAATTATCATAACTTGGACCACTGAAAGCAATGATTTAGTCACAGCTCAAAACACATATACTGACTGAAAATTAAATGATTTGGTGACAAGAAATATAATCTCCACAACAGTTACGTATGTGACAACACTGAGGCCACAGAAAGAATTTCCATGGAATCCAAGGATGACATTGCACAAGGCTTCCCCATTCCTCCCTACTATTGTAATCCCCTCCAGCACCCTGTGGCCTATGTCAATCATACCAAAGCACATATCACTACTAACTTTCATGTGAGCAGAATGACTGGACTGGAAGGGAATACAGAGAAGCATGTTGAAGGGGGAAGCATAACACCTAGAGGGAGATATGGAGGGGGGGCTTAATCCATGGGACTTGTTTCCTCAGTCTCAGTATAAAAATAATAAAAAAAAAATAATATTAATTTGCAACTTCCTAAAGTTAACACCATACTTGATGAGCTTCCATATTACTCTGAATTAATTTCCACACTGTATCATCCTATGTAAACACTCCCCATTAGTACCACATTGAAATAACATGACAAATGTAATAGTCCTGAGTTTTTTTAGATTTGGGCGAGTCCTATACCAAACTTCTGCAGGAACCTTATTTCCTTCAATTGCCTTTGTGGGACTTCTGTGTATTGGGTACACAGCCGTAAGGGCTGCCTCTATCCAAAAGGTCTTCTTTAAGTTTGATCCTCTTAACATGCATCTAGTTTTGTCTTTAATTGTTCGGTTCATTCTCTCCGCTACTCCATTCTGAGCGTTTGTGTATGGTATATTCAACTCCCATTGGATACCCTTTTCCCTGAAAAATGTAATTACTTCATCGTTCACATATTCCCTGCCGTTATCACATCTAAATTGACAAATTTCAACTGAAAATCTCGCAGTAGCCATTGCTACATATTCTTTCAAATATTGGGTAACTTCACTTTTATTCTTTAAACCATATGCAACCGTGAAATGAGAGAAATCATCTACTACAGTTAGTAAGTACCTCACTCCATTCTATCCAGTAGGACTGATAGGACCAAACATATCACTATGAATTCTTTCAAGTATTCTGCTCGCTCTTTCCCTAGAATGGGAGTGTGACACACTCACTTGTTTCCCTTCAACACATACGTCACATATTTTATGTTCAAACTTATGAATACAGTCCATACCATCTGCTGAATTCTGCAATTGTCTCAATCCTTCTGCACTAAGATGTCCCATCCTCTCGTGCCACAGTTGCTCTCTCACAGAATGACACTCCTCAACTTCTGTTCCAACCTTATATTGCAATTTATACAACTTGCCATGTCTAACTCCCTCAGCAATCTTAATATCATTATACCAAATGGCAAAGTTCCCCTTTTCAGTTATCATCTTACATTGTTTATCCTCAAGTTTGGAAATTGATAACAAATTAAATTTCAAATTGTCCACCAAAAACACATTCTTAAAATCAAGTATTACTGGTTTGCCATTGACATAAGTTACCCCTCTCACATCCCCAGTTCTTTTGGCTTCCAAAAATTCCTTACTTTTAGCAATGTGTAATTTTACTGGATTCAAAAGGACCCTTACATTGGTTGCTCTTGTATCAGCTCTCACAAGGTGATCTGTAGCTCCCGTATCTAGAAGCCAAACACTTACATCTAAAGCGCTCATATTCCTTTTATCTATATAATTTGCACCAACAGAAATATGGAAACTATACACTGGTGTAAGATTTGAGGCTTTCACGGCGGTGACTATGAAGAAAGCAGTCTTCTGGGATTTGGCACCGTGTATAGGTATGTGGTGTTAACCGACGTTCCTCCGAAACGTCGGTTAACACCACATATACACGGTGCCAAATCCCAGAAGACTGCTTTCTGTATACACTGGTGGTTCTGTGTCCTCAGGCACATATACTTGCTGGACGTCTGTTATTCTCCTTCCATAATTATTATAATTTCTTCCTCAGAGATTACATGGTCCTCTGCCTAGGTCTCGTGGTAGATTTACCGTCTGCTGATACCGTCCATCACGGCCTCCTTGATGTTCACCTCTATCACTTCTCCTCAGTTGTATACTTCTGCTTCCCCTCAAATTGGCTCCTCATTGAGCAGCTCCTCCTGGTTTGAAGCATTCCACCACCTTATGGTTGGTCATCCCAATCTTGTGGAATAACCCCGGGACTGGTAATTTCCCCGACTTTGCTGATACCCAGTGAATGCAGTTGTTAATGTTACATTAGTTGTCTTCTTCTTCTTTGTTTCGCTATCATCTTCAAATTCTTCAATATGTTGGCGCACCCCCTCAAGCATTAATTTAGACATGGCTACAGTTCTTAAGGCTGTTACTACACTTTCATACTCAGCCGGCATGGACAATAAAAATTGTATGACCACACTCTCATCATCATGACTCTCACTTGCCTGTCTCAAGTCTCGAATAATTCTGTCAAACTTCACACAAAAATCTTCAAACCTTTCTTGAAATGGATTATATATACACAACTGTAAGCAGCCTCCGTGGTCTAGGGGTAACGTTCCCACCTCATGACTCAAGGTACGCGGGTTCAAAAACCCGGCGGAGGTTGTGGAATTTTTAAGGGCAGAAAAATTCAGGGAACAAGTCCTCCGGGAGGGACTTTAAGCCGTGGGTCCTGTGTCATAGATTTACGGCACGTAAAAGAACCTCATGTCTCTAGGAGACCTCTGAGCAAAATTAGGCCAAGTTTCCCGCCCAACTAGTTTCCAATTCCTCCGGTAGATGGGGGTAGTATCAGGTACCACTGCCAGAGGAGGGGGGACCTCTCTGACAGAAAGGAACTAAAGTATTAGATACCACTGCCAAGTAGAGGGTAGAAACCTTGCTGGCAGAAAGGGACTAGGAACTCCTGCCAGAGGAGGGATGACCTCGCTGACATAAAGGGACTAACTATTAGATACCACTGCCAGTAAGAGGTTGGAACCTCGCTGGCAGAAAGGGGCTGATAGTAAGCACCAGTACCGGTAGGGTATGGAGACAGTAGAAATTAAAGAGGGACGCAAAATGGACCAGTAACCGGTCTAAGTGCATGGGGAAACCAACCCCCTCAATACGGAATACACAACTGTAGTTTCTTGACAAGATTTATTCTGCTTGTTGCGCTCACTTTCAAACATCTGTCCTCCAACGCCTTTCACTATTTCTAACTGATTATCTTGAATCCTCTGTATAATATAACTTTTGCATCTTTTGTCCACTTTTTCAAGTTTCTTCAGTTTCTCTTCCTTAGTCCTCTTGACTGCTGGTGTGTCTGTTTCTAGTATCTCATGTGGTCACATAACCTCTCCCAATGATTCCTGCACGTGTACTAACACATCCTTCTCGTCCAAGAATACTTCCATCTGAAATTTCCAATCATCATAGTTCTTACCGTCAGACAGCGGTATGCAATATTTTTCTTCATTCATATTGTAGTTAATTTTGGAAACCTTCAACACGCAGTCGGAACCAGGCACAAAGACTCGCAATCTCACTGTTCACACCTATCACCAGTTTTTTTTTTACTTGTTTAATTTCCACATTCACGAACGCGTATTCAGTTTTCTGGACCCATAACCTGTTGGATGGCATTGATAATGCGAGGTGATTATTCTGAATAAAACTCCGATTCACTTGGATATTACTCTTTACTTCTCTTACTGTACATTTTCTCTCTCTCTCTCTCTCTCTCACACACACACACGCACGCACGCTCGCACACACACATTATGACCCAAAATATGTAAAATATGCTTTGGTCTAGGAGTAGTAAAAAGAGTATCAGGGCTGGAGTCTGTTCGTACTCTATATTATGCCTACTTTCATTCCTTCTTATCATATGGAATACTATTCTGGGGCAACTCACCAAATGCTAAATTGATTTTTAAGTTGCAAAAGAGAGCTATTAGAGCTATGATGCAAATTCAGAAAACTACTAGTTGTAAACAGTAATTTAATTAATTAATTATATTGCCCTTACCATGCTTGTATATTTATGAAACTCTGGTATACACAAAGTCAAATTTGAATACTCTTGCAACCATTTCAGAAATACATTCATATAATACAAGGGGAAAAGATGACATATATATTGTTTCATGTAATACCAGTTTATGCAAAGACAATTTTATTAATACTGGACTTCGTATGTTCA
>NW_019721014.1:181497-184157 GCF_002891405.2 Cryptotermes secundus | reverse complement strand
AGGTGGTTGGTAGACCCCTGCAGAAACACCAGGAACTGACCAGCCGTGGTAGGACACCCAAGCTACAGGGGTGCCCTGCAACACGTGTCCCTGATAGAAGAAGAGAGAAATTCGAGCCTGCAGTTTTTGCAGCACATAAAAAGAGCGGGTAGATCTCCTAGTCCATACAGCTAACCTAACATTAAAATAACACATTTTCCTGTGTTAACATTAAGTTAATGTGGAAGGACAATTTTTTTCATCTGTCAAGATATTCTTAAGGTAATGTGAAATGTTTGCTGGATTTAACTTTTTAAACACCAAACCATGAAAAAGTATGGGGAAATGGAAGCATAGCTCCAAATTCATATTAGCATACACCCAACTGAAGTCGAGATAGGTTATTTTGTATAGCAGTGGTCTACAGGCTGGATGGTCCGGGTTTGATTCCATGCATTCAGAGATTTTTCTCCTCTTCATAGAATCTGGATACATTCTGGGGTCCCTCCAGCCACTTAGCTAATGGGTACCAGGGGATTCTGAATACTGACTCATCCATGTGAGGGTTGTGTAAATAGCATAAGTTGAAGTATATGATTTTAAGGTTGTTCAAATAGCATGAGGTGACAATGTGATGTATGTGAATGGATGTATCTCTGAATAACCGCGTGTGTGTAACCACTGTTGTTATTGCTGATTTTAGACATTCTTTGTATTTATACAACATGTTCCACATCCAGCAGCCATTTGACTTACTTTGGATCTATGGAATGCATTGTAAGTATAAATTCTCTCGGCTAGAGACCGCCTCTGTGGTCCAGTGGTCAAATTTCCTGACTACAAATCCAGAGGTCTGCGTTCGATTCCATGTGCTACCAGATTTTCTGAGAAGTACTGGGTCTGGAAAGGGGTCCATTCAGCCTCATGAGGATAGTTGAGGAGCTGTTTCAAGGAAATAGCAGCTCCAGTCTAGAAAACCGAGGTTAACGGCCGTGGGGATTCTTTGCGCCGACCATGTGACACCCTTTTTCCGCTAAAGCTGGCACTAACTTCGCCGACAAGTGGCAGTCGCTCGGTCAGTGTAGTTTGCTTACGGACAAAACCACTGAGTTTTTTTTCCATATGTGAATTAGCCGGATGGCTCAACAGCCTTCTCACAATTTCAGCGCGGAACTTTTCATATATCTCTGATGACAAGGTGTGATGAAAACTTTCTGACTAATAACGGTCTTGTTCTCTTGCAGAACTTCCGATGAACAAGGTTGTGGTGGGAATAGTGCCAATGCCAAATACAACTTCAGTTGGACCCAAGTTAGACTCTTGGAGCAAGAATATGCACCTCGTGTGAGATGGGAGCGACTTCAAGATAATTAACGAGAAGCCAACTATAAACACGTGAAGTCCAGGATTGACCGTACGAAGAGACCATTCAGTCTAGATCGCGATGAAAATGAGATTCTAGCAGGGTGAGTTGTGGCATGGCTCAGGAGAGAAACATACCAGGTGCTGGCTATCACCATTATAAAGTGGAAGTAGAGGTCACCAGCTCCTCCGTTGGAACGAGACCCCTACTTAAGCTGAGGCCAGAGCTGTTGAGGCTGCTGCCCCCCTTGAGGGAGCATCACATCCGTGAGCTGCTGGTTATCTGAGAGGCCGTAAAGCATTTCTGTTACATGCTGGAAGCGCGCCGTAAGCCGCATCACATATGCCTTCCAGTAGAAACGGCACAAATGCTGACCGTGGACCTCCGACACGCTAGTCAGCCGCAGGTGCCCTTACATCGGGAGTGCAGAAAGTAACAGCGAGGCTTTAGCAGCAACACCTTCAGCCAACGCAAGAAAACCCTGCCGGTTGGCAGTTACACGGCCGCCGATGCTAGGAGGACCAGCCGACTCGTAGTCGTCCGGCCGCGTGCAGAGAAAAGGTCGCCCGGCTTGCATGGAAGCATGATATATGAAGGGTGATTCCCCCATTAGAATTTCATGCACAGGAATTTATTGTGGTCTAGAGAACTTTGGCAGAAATGAGTGATGTAAACTTTTGCCTCGTACGACTTGCAGGGTTAGGGTGGACATATGCCTCTGAATAGAAGCCTGCGCCCCTTCATTACAGTTTGACACATACCATGTCAACATTATATCATTACATATTTAAATATTTGTATACTGCCGTAATTCACAATTTCTGTATGATGTGTATATATCAAACTTGTAATCATTTCTCATATTTATAAATATCCATTTTCCTTAGGTTTTTTTTTAGGTAGGTTGTTATTATAAGAACTTTCAGAGCAAGCAGTTCTGATGTCACAGATGGAAATGTCAGAACTGAAGAATTTGCAACTGCCATTTCTGTATTTAAGAAGTTGATATTCAAGGATCAGTTAGAAAGTAAATACCTATAGTCTAAGCAGGGCAGTGTTTGTTATTATACCATCACCATAAAAGTCTAATGCAGAACTGGTATAAATTATGATAGGACCAGAAGATAGCATTCAATGGCAGTGTTCCAGTCAGTATTACACCATCAGCCTTTGCTAAGAAATTGTGCTAATTTTATCAAGCTGTCTTTCTAGAACATCTCACTTTTATAGTTTGTATATTCAGCAGAAAATCATGATTTCAGAGTGACCCTCAAGGCTTATAACTTGTAAGGGTGGATCAGTGGAAAAGGTATTTTGT
>NW_019721014.1:175368-176547 GCF_002891405.2 Cryptotermes secundus | reverse complement strand
GAGGCGACTACTGATTGCGTAGTCCTCTTCATAAATGAAGCTAGCCTAGTAACCAGCCCACAGTTGACGATTCAAGCATTAGACAAATTTAATATCACCGCAATCCTCGATTCCGGAAGTGAAGTCAATCTCTTATCGGAAAGGATCTACGAGGAGCTCACAAAAATAAAATCGAATATTCCCGTGCTACCAGTAGAGAATGTCCTCTTAGTGACCGCTTTTGGCATGCGATCAAAGCGAATTCGGCGACAGGCAATAATCGAGTTTACGATAGGCCAAGATGAGTTCGAAACCATTTTTATGATCTCATCTCAGTTAGCCAACGACTCCATCCTTGGTTTTCAGTTTCTCCGTGAGTACGGATTCAGAATTAATTTCGATTCAGTAACAATTACGTACGCCCGTGATGGCGCAATTAAGGAGCAGACATTTGCCCCTAAGGCAGATTTACTCGAGACCCGTAATAATGACCGAGGTGTGATCAAAAATCCCTCAGATACTGACCACCCAATCGCAGGTCAGCGACCCAGTGACCAACCAGCTGACTGTGACTCCCCATCCCCCATCCCCCTAGCAGCTGACGGTTGCGAGGAAGTCACGCCGCCCCAAATCCTACTAGGCACTGAGGCCACGAAAGTCGCTCCGCCCGGTCCTCGGATCGGGACAAACCCGCTCAATTTAGAGAGAGACAAAGGGTCCTCTGATCCCGGCGCTGTGTACGCCCGGTTGATGAATAAATTAGAGTGTGTTCCCATTGATGGGTTAACTCGCATAGACGAGCCCCCTAGCGGCGATCCCGCTTTTCCGAGCGACACCCCTGACACAGAGTTAGAGGTCATGTCGTTAACGACAGCCCTGCCGAGCGGCGCACCTATCCCGAGATCCAAATCCCAGAACCCCGATCCCAGGTCATCGCTAGCGGCCGACTTATCCTCGTTAGTGGAGCGAGTGACCAGCCTGTCTGGCTTCGAGCAAAATGAACTATACCAGGTTCTACTCCGGTATAAAGATCACCTGACAACGCGACCTGGTAAATGTAACTTGTTTACTTATAGATTCCAGGTAAATGCTGACAAGCCAATTGTAAGTTACTCACGGCCAATTCCTTTTGCCCTTCGCCCCGCTGTCCGGGAGCAGATCCAGCAAATGTTAGAGGACGGCATTCTTGAATTTAGCACC
>NW_019721014.1:152844-174076 GCF_002891405.2 Cryptotermes secundus | reverse complement strand
AACTGACCGGACGCGTCTGTCTGTCTCACTCGTATGTTAAGTAAAATTAGTGTTCGAGCAACGGGTGGAATTACAGTAGAGTAACGCACTGAAATGTATCTCAGAGGCGCGCAGATTAAAAAAAGTCAATAAAGTTAAGTGGTGCCAAGTGTTTGTGTGTCCCGTGTGTTCTTTCCTCCTCGTCGGAGTAAGGCCCTAAACGACCTGAGCCAGAGTCTCACGCCAACCACTGCTAGCCCGATCATCATCAGCTCCCACCCCGTCCACCTTTTCCCTTCACTTTGCAGCTGTACCCACAGTTGCTGGCGCCCATAACCATCCAGTCCAAGTCCCGGACCGGATACCCTTCCCATAGTGAAGAGAAGTGGTGGAGTTGGAGAAGCGGTGGAGCCAGCTAAAGCCGACCTAGCGGCAAGCTCCACGACCAACGACGGCAGTGGTGAGAACGCAAGAGAAAGGAAGGAAGGTAAAGAGTAACAGCAACCGGTGTGGCTTGAGGTTACACGAGGGGGACGGTAAGAAGCTCTACCGAATACAACAAACCTCACCTCCTTATATAATAAAAACAACCTGAGATAATTATCAGTACAGCGAAAGAAGCAGCTACAATAAAGACGCACAAAAGAACGGAAGGAGTGTAGGAAGAGAACTATCACAAAGTTGCGCTAAGCGTAAGAGGTGCTATTACACTTGTTAAATGAAAATTAATTTCTGCTGATATTTGGTTCATATCATGTTCATATTGACGGCAACCTGAACACGTTCTTGTACGATTTAAATAAGACTCCTTTTAAGATAACGGGTTTCGGTTAAACGTCTGGAAATTTTGTGTTAATTTGTACAGATTTTGAGAGAGTGCGCTATTTTTAATCGAGACGGGAGAAATTAGTTGTAGCCTGGGCGGCATTTAACCTTACTACCACCTTGGATTAATATACTACAACATACATTTTTACATACAGTGTACTGCGGAGAGGTGTCATTAAGGTAAATTTCGTCTGATTTTCTGTCGGATTAAGAGATCAATAACGAATGGTGGTAATGAGATAACGAATTAGCAAGAGGATCGAGATGAAAGTCATTCAACACACCCATTGAGAGAGGAATAAATTAATGTTTCTAACGTAATAAAATGCAGAGTATTACCTTGTTTGATCATAATACAATTCAATGAAGTTCTCCCAGGTAATTGGCGGTGCCAAGATGAGCTGGATTTCCTGTCTGTCCTAGATTTCATTCTATTTGCTTGCTTTTAAAACTTAAAATCTTACGTAAAACAAAAATTTAGACGCTAAATAATAAGACGAATAAATCCTAACGTAAGTAACAAATATGAAAAGTAAATCAATGGACAAATGATTTAAAACACAACACATAGTTCAGCTTCTTGTTTTAGTTTCAGAGTCTCTCCTATAAACCATCTAAAGCTTATTGTCGACAGAGCAGTGACACGGTTGTTTTAATAGCTTATTTCGTTGTCTTAGAAAAGTTGCCCCATTCTACTACCAGCAATTGTTTTATTTATTGACAACAATGTTACGCCTTCCTATTATGCCAACGGGCGAACGATTTTCTCCAGGATTTGGGATTAAAAGAACAAACGTATGATCCTGCTACACTAATATGTAGGTCGGTGTTAAAGAAATACGGCTTACTGTGTGATATACATGGCCGGAGGCTCCAAGTTTTCTTTGTTATGTTTGTTATTGAGCATGGTGTAATTATCGAAGTCATATAGCATCCATGATAGCATGATTAATCAGAGAGAAATAGTTGGTGGAATGAGAATTTGTAGGGAAACCGAAGTATTGAGCAGCCCCTTCCCTCTTAACCCAACTGGAGGGGGGGGGGGGAGACGCTGCTTTCGTCCCTGGTTCCTTTACGTTGTTTCGCAATTCCTTTATCCCCAAGATAGAGTGGGGTGTCCAAGTTATAGGTCTTGACCGACGATAACCAGAAAAATCTCCAGATAAAAACAATAGTAAATATTTAATTTAACAAAATTCAGTCAGATACAATACAGTGAAAGACCAAGAAATACAAGTCCACTAGCGACGCCGCAAGACTGACGTTGAGTATTTTTGGAGATTTCTCGCCGTCAACGCCCATAAAAACTTTGACCAAAAACGAACCTGAATTTTCAACCAAGAAGAAGGGGGAAAAAAAAACAAAGCCCGAAACTGAATTTCGCTCTCTTACCGCGTTGACGGCGAGCCACTCCCTCATAGAAAAACATTCTCTCGAGAGATACGTGCACACTTTTTAACCAGTCAAATACAGCCCCATTTTTTTAAAGTCGGGGCAATACACAAAACGCCAGGAAAGTAAAATAAGTGCCCGAAGAAAAAGCTAATTCTAGCTACCACTGGTCCCAAAACCAGGGGAAACGCTACCCTTACCCAGTCAGAAGAAGAAACCAAACCGAATTTAGACTGTCCAAATCCAAACGGAATTTTGCTACCTGTTCCTCTGACTGCTTGCAACCAAGTCGCCTCAAACCCAAGGGAGACACTACCCTGCTTCTGCGACTGCTATACAAGTGTATTTAATCCACCTCCTTCCTGCTCACGAGCTCACGAGATCTTAGCAACAGCTGGAGGGGGGGTCACGTGGTAAGCATGAACGGAACAAGTTCCGGAACAGTAGAACTTCCTGGGGTTCCTGGGAAAGTGAAAAAGGAAAGGGAGGTAGGGAAAGAAGCCGCTGAACGGAACCATAAGTAGAACTATGGCTCAGTATTATGAGACTTGACCCGGTAACAATATTTCCACTACAAATTCCACGTCACCTGATCTGGCACCGAGCCCTGGACACCATGGTGGGAAATCGGCGACTTGTTCCTGAGCTGTGGCACGGTCTGCGGATACCGGAAAGCGAGGACCTTCGGCTATTACCTTACTTGCCCTAGGGAAGGCTCTGACCGCTCTGACTGTGATTCCTCTTGTGTATCACTAAATGTACTTACATCACCTATATTATCAATATTTATTTCTTTTATCCCTCATATTACTAGCCTAGTTTCCGAATTCAGTAAGATTAGTATAATTCATCGATATTTCTTCTTTCCACTGAAACTGCTCATTCGGACATAGTTAGAAACACAGAAATCAATATTAGCAATGCAACGTGAAAGGTCTTCTACGAAGGGATAAAGTATGTGGCGCTCATCCTAGCAGAGTTCTCCCATACGCAAAGACGAACGTTGTTCTTTGCCGACTTACGTATAGCAGCTGTGGCTGCTTTCCATCATCATTTGTTGTCAAGAGTGCAGTATGTAATTGGGAAGTTCAATTCTTGATGTTGGCCCTCCTGATTAGATAGCGTCTTTGCCGTCTTAGTATTGTGTTGCGCGCCAATTCACTGTAATGTTTGATAGTTGTGCTTGTCAGGAAGTATTGTGAACGGCTTAAATATGTATGTGAAAGTTCGTACTGTAGACGGAAAAACGAATGTGACTGTAACTATATCAAAAATAACAAGTGTTCGAGAGTTCAAAGATGTGGTAGAACAAAAATTTGGCATTAAGAGAGAAAAACAGAGACTTTTCTATCGTGGTAAACAGCTTGAAGATGAGTATAAAATGTTTGATTACGATATCAAATTGAATGATGTGATTCAGGTGATGGTTAAGCCTGACCCCGAAACCCTTTCATTACCATCGGCGACTACAGCAGAAACTGCAGGTCTTATGACGGCAGATAAAAGTTCTGGAGGTGGAGTTCCGGAAAGTAAAGAGAAACTGAGTTGTTCTAGCAAGTATTACAAAGTAGGAGATTTAGTTGACGTAAGAAAAATTTCCAGCGGTGCTTGGTTTGAGGGAAAGATCGTTGGTATTGTGAAACGTGATGAATGTGGTTCTGAAACCGTGAAATGGCCTACATTACCAGGAAGAGCATGCAGTGGAAATTTGGAGGCCGTTAATGCTGATGGGAAGATACCAGATAGTGAGGTGATTAAAAACACTGACAATAGAAATATGATAGAAAATACAGAAGATGGCGGGATATTGTATCAAGTTGTATTTGAAGAAAATGAAGGTGATCCAGCTGTAGAAGTGAATTTTGAACATGTACGACCAAGAGCTAGACATAAATATAATTTTTGTGACTTGAAAATAAATGATGTTGTTATGGCAAACTATAACTTTGATAATCCACAAGGTAGAGGATACTGGTATGATGTTCGTATCACTGCAATTAATAAGAGGAGAAGAGATAATGAAATTATTGGCTGTTTATATGCAGGAAGAGATGCTGTACTGTTAGAGAACTGCAAGATCATATTTTGTGATGATATACTGAAGATTGAGAAACCAATATCAATTGCAGATAGGAGCTCAGAATATGACAAATTGATGCAAATGGAAACACCTTTACGCCAGATTGCTCTTAATTGTCCAGGATGTCATGACAATCCACATATAAGGTGCAGGGAGTGCAGTTGTTATGTTTGTGGTGGAAAGGATGACCCTGCTTTACAGATACTGTGTGATGAATGTAACACGGCTTACCACATCAGATGTCTTGATCCACCTCTGGAAGATATTCCTGATAGTGATGAGTGGTATTGTCCTGATTGCAAAAATGATGAGAATGAGATTGTAAAAGCAGGTGAAAAATTAAAAGAAAGTAAAAAGAAAGCAAAGTTACAATCCAAGAATGCCAAATGTACACGTGACTGGGGGAAAGGAATGGCATGTGTGGGGCGAACCAAGGAATGTACATTGGTGCAACGAAATCATTATGGCCCAGTCCCTGGTGTTGAAGTTGGGACTTCCTGGCTGTATAGAGTTCAGGTCTCAGAGTCTGGTGTACATCGTCCTCATGTTGCTGGTATTCATGGTCGTGAGTCTGATGGTGCGTACAGTATTGTGCTTAGTGGGGGCTATGAGGATGATGTGGACAATGGTGATGAGTTTCTCTACACAGGTTCAGGAGGACGTGACTTATCTGGAAACAAACGTACAGCAGATCAGAGCAGTAATCAAACACTAACACGTTTAAACAAAGCATTAGCACTTAATTGTAATGCAAAACTTAATAGTAAAGGAGCTAAAGCCAAAAACTGGAAAGATGGGAAACCTGTGAGAGTTGTCAGAAACTACAAATTGAAAAAGTATTCGAAATATGCTCCTGATGTTGGGAATCGGTATGATGGTATTTATAAAGTGGTGGAATATTACCCGGAGAGAGGAAAGTCTGGTTTCATCGTGTGGAGATATCGTCTTCGCCGTGATGATGATAGCCCAGCCCCTTGGACTGCAGAAGGCAAGAGATTCATTAAGCTTCATGGATTAGATAAGACAGAGGTGCCTGATGGTTACCTGGAGGCCAAAGAAGAGAAGCTGGAACCTGAGGAACAAGAATCAAAAGAACAAAAAACTAAGCCCAAAAAAAGGTTACATGAAGCCCTTAAACAGCCTAGCAGCCCAGTTAAGAGACCTAAGATTGTAGAGTTTAAGCTTGATAGGAGTTTGAAGAAGTTGATTGAACAAGATGTCAACACAAAACTATGGGACTCATGCAGTCAGTACCTGAAAGATGGAAAACAGACATATATTGCCAAAGTGGCTGAAACCTTCATGTGCATATGTTGCCAGGAGCTGGTTCATAAGCCAGTCACCACCATTTGCAAACACAACTTCTGCAAGAACTGTTTGCAAAGATCTTTTGCAGCCAGTGTTTATACGTGTCCCTGTTGCCGTTGTGATCTTGGAAGAAAGTGCAACATGGCCGTGAATGAAAGTCTCTCAGCCATACTTCATCAGCTTTTTCCAGGTTACGAAGATGGACGACAATAAACTGTAACAAGTTGGTGGAAAGTTCGAAACAGCTGTTCTTTGTGTGTCAAACATAGCACGATATGTCAGTATGTATTGTCAAGTTAGGTTTAGTATGTTGCCTTCTTTGTTTATATATTATTTTAATCTTGAAATTTTAATGGGAACCTAATTTATTTGGCTGTGTGAATACTTTGTACAATCGACATTTCCAGACGTGACATGTCGGAAAACGTTTTCATGTCTTATGGCTGTGAATTCTATTGTCAGCCTGCAGATTTGCTTGCATGAGGTGCAGTATCTTCCATAGTTTTGTGTCATAATAGAAAATGCAGTGTTTATACAATAGCGTTTAATTCATACTGAACATTGTACTGAATAGCATGTTTACATGTCTGTGAAAAGATAACTAAGGAAGCTCTGAATCCCACAACCTGTGGCAGATTTTTGACTTGGGAGTATGATGATATTTGTGTTGAAAAATACAATGCTAGGCTTGCTGGACACATGCATGTCATAGTAATGCATTGTACAGCTCCTAAATGTTAAATACTACTTCAATTGACCTAATCCTTCCAGCCGCACTATGGGCCCTGGTTTCGACTCAGCCTCTAACAGAAATGAGTACCAGGAATCTTCCTGGAGGATAAAGGACAGCCGGCACGTAAGATTAACAACATTACCACCATCTGTGGGCCAATTGTGCGAGCCTTTACATCTCACAACCCTAAGGGCCTTCACGGCCTGTTACAGGGTAGCTTGACCTTTATCTTATTACATGGTGTATTAACAATCCCAAGACTCTTTTAACTTTCATCTCCTTAACTGCAGTATGACATGTTTTTTCACAGTTTTGTTTTCATTTAATGCAGTAAAACTGTCAATTTTATATTAGTATGAGCAGCTTGTTTGTGTTTGTCTTTATGTTTATATTCTTTAATGTTGTTATGACTATTATGTACATTGTAATTGGGAACACATTTTTCTCCCAAGACAAAAGCTGGATGAGATCTGAGGTTCTCATGGCAATGAGTGTGAAGGTTACTGTCTTCTGGTATGTGATGAGTGCGGTTTGGTAGAACATTACCATTACCAAGGTTTTGAAAGAATCATCTGAGATATTGGTAATATTCTGCCAGACTCCACAGCATGGCATCCTAAATGACCATAATCTGTATGTAAAGCTGGGTTTGTACTGTGTTCCATGCTTACAACATTCCAAACCTTCCATAAAAGAGTTAATAGCCTAACAGATTAACTGATAACCTTTCAAACAGGACTGTGTGTTACTTGCTTTCACTGAAAACCAAGCATATTCACGAAGAGCTGGACCAGACAACACACATGTTGCAAAGTGTACTAATGTCTGTTGTCAGCCTGCAGCTTTGCTGCTTGAGATTCAATATCTTCATAGTTTTTTATGCTTTAGTAGAAGGTGCAGTGTTTATACAAGAGTACAGCATTCATATTGCACATTGTACTAAATAATATGTTTATGTGTCCACGTGAAGAAAGCTAAGGTAGCTCTGAATCCAATATTGGAAGGGCTTCACAAATACATCAATATTCTCATCCATGATGCATAAGAATCTGGTCAAATATATTGTTGTATGTTACATGTATAAGTATTTTTTTTCTTCTTTTTGTATGTTCACAACAAAAAGATCAAACAAAGCTTCACCATTCTTGTCTGTCCGCTTGTAATACCTTGAGAACTGCTGAACAGATTTCCATGGAAATTGATATTGGGTTTTACCAAAATTTGCAGCTGTTACAGTTGTGGTTAAAATTTAGCAGCAGTGGTGAACATTTCACATGAAGGCCTATGTACATTTGTATGCACTTACCAATTATAGATGTCATGTAATTTGCTAACACTTATCATGACAAAAAATATATGGAACAAATGTAGAAAAGAAAATTGAAATGCGCTTTTCATCCAATGCAGTTTTATGTAATGAAACAAACAGGAGTAAATGTGCCAGACTTATTACAGTGTGGAAGCATTTCCTAATTTGTTAAATATACATGCTTCTGAGAAGTGATATCTTTATTTGATTGGTGAACTAAGAAAAACTTGTTACAAGAATGATGATTTATTGTGAGTATAAGGTATTATCCATCATGATGTTTACACCTTCCTTTGCAGTATTTATCATTTTGACTTGTGTTAGAGACCCCAGTTCAACCTGTTATGTTCAAACTCACACTGAAATAATTTATATTTATAAGTAATAGAAACTAATTTTAAAGTTACTTTGCAGTTGTGTTTTTACAATTAGGACATCTGACAAGGATTAACTTTTTGTTAAAAATTGTTTATTGTAATTTAAATGTGATTTGTGTCAGAATAATAAACATGATCTGAAGGGTATTGCACTGATATTTTACTTCCATGTTGGTTAACCCAGTTTTGATGTTTATTCTCATGTATTTATAAATGAAATGAACGGGGTATGTCATACATTGCTGGTCACGGTAGCCGAGCGGTCTAAGGCATGCACTGTCTTCGCTCACTTGGAAGCCGAGATCATGGGTTCAAATCCCACTCAGGGCATGGATGTTTGTGTGCGTTTTTCTGTGTTTGTCTAGAGGTAGAGGCCTTGCGACGAGCTGATCACTCGCCCAAGGAGTCCTACCATATGTGTAAGATCTCGAAAAACCGAACTGAACAGAGAAGTTCATGGAGGTAGGCCTAGGCCCACTGGGGCTGTAGTGCCAAGGAAAATGTCATATATTACATAAGGAACCATATGGAAGAAAATTTCTATGTATGTCATATAAATGCTTGAAGTACACTGAAAACAGTTTCTAGTAATATAATACCGTGCCTCTAACTGGATATGGCACACATTCATTCCCATAACAGATTTTGCATGTGAGTAAATGAATATTCTAACATTGCTTAAGGTAGTATGCCTGTACTCTTGCATTTGCTCAGTTTCAGAACATCTAATAGACTTCTGTTTTGAAAAGAAATTTGAGATTATTCAGTATTCAAAATCAGTAAAATGAATTTTACATATACAGGTTGACGTGCAGCAGAATGTCCTTAGCATAACTACTTGCTCCTGGGATCATTTTGAGTCAAAAAGTTCAATTGAACAGGGTCCAATCTGCAGTAGTTTGTGAAGAAAATGAGAATTAATGTTCTGTTGCATTTGTAATTTTTACATTTCCATTTAATGTTAGGTTATATTATTATTATTATTATTATTATTATTATTATTATTGGTGGAAGTAGTGGTGGCAGCAGCAGTAAAAAGTTTAGGCTACACTCTTAAGTTTGCATTGCAATTGCATTATTTACATGACTCAAAATGGCTACCCTAATCATCAAAGCACAGTTGAACCCTTCATGAAATTGAAGTAACAGCCCTCTTCACAACAGTCATAATCATTTTTGATGTGAACACAGAGTCCATTCTTTGATTCAGCAACTCAGCCCTACTGTTTGACTTGATGGCATACACCAGGGATTTCAGGTGACCCCAAAGAAAGTAGTCCAAAGGCAAAAGATCTGGTGATCACTCTGGCCAAACAACTGGCCACCTAGGACATCAGTGGCAGCTGTTTCTGTAGAAAATGCAAGTGGTGCTGAGCTACTGCTACTGCTACCACTATTAATGTTACTGATCTACTACTACTACTACTACTACTACTACTACTACTGCTACTGGAATGCTCATTCTCATTTCTTTCACAAACTGTTCAAGATCAGATCCATGTTCATTAGAACTTTTTGACTCAAAAATGATCCCAAGAGCATGTAGGTAAGCTATGAACATCCTGTTGTAGGACATTATCTTTAATAACCTTCATGTAACACTAATGTCAATGAGAATGAGAATATTTAACTCAGAAGCTAACAGTTGCTCGGCTAGTCATAGAATTCATCGCTCTTTATGGAAGCCAAGGGTATATTACCAATTTAGATTAGAGGTTTTTATGGTCATGAATATGAGTAGTACTGTCTTTTGGATATGGTGCCATGTTATCTGGTAGAAGTTAAGTGATGTTTCATAGATGTATATAGCCTCTATTTTTACAGTCAAAGAGAAAAGCAAGTAAGCAGTGTTAACTGAAGTTTCAAAATGTTATGCCTGAATACATGGTGTCACATCCCAGAACACGGTACTCTTCGTTTATTGCCACATTCACAAGAGTAACTGGACCTTATCCTGAGCTAGATTAATCCAGTGTGCACCTTCAAATTTAAATTTTAATACTATCTTCCCATCTGTGCATAGATCTCACAGATAATGTCTTCCCCTTAGGTGTTCCAGTCAAAATATATTACGTGTTTCTCGTCCATCCCATGCATGCTACATGCCTCACACATCTCTTTCTCCTTGATTTTACATGATGACTAATAATATTTGGTGAAGAGCATACCTTATGGAATTCCCTAGCTTCCTGTTACTTTCTGTCTTTCAGATTCAAACATTCTCCTTAATGTCTTCAGTTTGTGTTCTTAGTTCAGGATGAAAGATAAAGTTTCATATCCACACAAAGCAGGTAAAATTATAGTATTATATATTTATTGGAGTATCATAATGCCAAGCCTATAGGTCAATTACAGATTTTCTTGCTGCAGTGAAACCTGTTCCATAATAGAACCCCAAGGGTCTGGATTTTTTTTTCTGTCGTAGGGAGGTTTCTGTTTAATAGAATTAAATTAAAGATTTTTTTTTTTTACATATATATACATACATGTCATTTTCTATGCGGTCCATGTCGTATCAAAGGAAAGTAGACAATCAGTTTTTCCCATAACTTGTTTTCAAGTAATGTGATGAAGTGTTCTGCATCTGCTTTGTTGATGCAGGGGCCTGACTCTCAGTCAATACTTGTGATATACAGATTATATGAAATAGTTAAGAATTATTTAGATTTAGAGAAAATGCCTGGAGAACCCTGATGTATATCATGAGAAGTTTCTCCATCTTCATCTTTCTCTGCTAAAGGCTTGATGGGTGTTCAGTGAACTCTTTATTACATCAATAATGACTCAAGTTTCAATGCAAGTATCAATGCTGAGGTAATCTTCTGCCATAACATCCTCAAATGTAACCCAATTAAGGGACACTTGAAGATCCTAGACATTGTTTTTCTTTATCACTCAAAAAAAATCTGGCCTCTTAAAATCACCACTGAACTGTTTCTGGTGGCACTTGCTTGCCAGATTACTGCCTCAGATACTGAAATAGAGTTAGCAAGTTCAATGGCAGAAGATATGGCTTTGTTATTGACTAGAAGCTCTCACAAGGAATTAAGCTTAAGACATTTGTAATTCCTTGGTTGACTGCTAGCTACTGTACATTAATAAGATGATGGCTTTTATTGCGCCCTATTAAAATGACTACTTTGTAAGACATCACATTACTCCTTGATACCTAGACAGAGCCTCCTCCTGCAATAATCACATTTTTCATGTCCTCACTCCACAGCCCAAGTTTTGTCAAGTCCTGGAGCAAATGATGATTCACAACCTGAGAACACAGTACAACCCACAATGCACTTCAGTGGATTACAGCAAACATGTGATGCAATGAAACATGGTAAAGGTAAAGTAGTCCCTGTGCTTAACTAATTAAGCACTATGCCATGAAGGAGTATGGGGGAATAGTGCAGTTGGTATAGGCTACAGGCTGGATGACTGAGGAGTTGGAGTTCAAGTCCCTGTAGGGTCAACAATTTTCTCCATGTAGTCCAGACCGGCTCTGGGGCCCAACCAGCCTTCTATCCAACGGGTACCAGGGTGTAAAGCGGCAGGGGTGTGAAGCTGACCGCTCACCTCCAACTAGTGCCGAGGTCAAGAACATATGGACCTATATAATGCAATATGTAAGGATTAAACTTAATTTCTTTTGATAAATTTTCATAAAGTTATCTGCCAGTTTGGCTAATGAAGATGGCTTAAAAGGTGTTCACTTTCACAAAACATTACACATTGGACGCCATATATGATTATTCAGAAATTCCCCATATATTGCCTGTCTAAAACATCTCTCAGTACATATCAAAACCTTCAGTAGCCAACCTTACCGAAGAGAAGTCCTGGATGTTCAATGAAATCTCCCATATGCCAATTTATGTTCCCACTGTAAGCTGAAAATAGTAACTTTCTAATGATCATGTAATATGATATGTCATTCTCTGATGGTGACACAAACTTTGAGCAGTGTTTTTGAGCAGTGTTTCTCAACCATTAGGCCACGGCCTGCTACCGGGCACTGGCATCAATTATACTGGGCCCTCGTCTTGTAGAAAAAATAATTTATCAGGTAGCAGTCTGACATAGGTTGAGAACCACTGTTTTAGAGAGACAATAACTATTTTTACATGATTTTTTTCAATTATGTGCATTGTCTATCATCTGTAATAATCTAAACTCTAACTAAACTTAAACTTAACTCCTTAAATTCCATTTTAACACTTTGCGGACCGTGCACCCTTTAAAAGGTTTCTCGCTTTTAAACATGGCGGACCGTTTGTGTGTTAACAGGTTTTTAAAACACGATAAGTTGCAACACACTATACATCTCTCTGGCTCCACCTAGCTAGCACGTAGCTGCTTGCAGCTGTGTTATAAGGCTCTGCAATGTCTGCTGACCAATCAGCTACTAGACCTCACTGTAACTATGCCCCTGCAAAGGAAAATAATTGCCTTTATTTCTTCAAGCTTTATGTAGCAAGCTGTCAGTCAGTAGTTCAATATGGATCAAAGACCAAAGCGGTTGACACCCAAGCGATTTCTTGGAGAACAAGAAATATCTGACTTATTCTCCGATGAGCTATCTGACATCCCTTGTGAGTCTGCTAGTGATAGCAACTCACAATCTGATAGTGAGTGTGGCAGGGGCGAACGAAAAATTGTGACCACAGACAGTGAAAGTGAAAGTGAAAGTGACCATAGCTCTGACGAATGTGCGGGTAGCAACATTGCGGGGACAGCCACATGGGGAAAAGTAGACAAAACGCCTGCTTTGGGACAGTTTACTGGAAATCCAGGGGTGAAGCAAATTCCGTTGGACCCAACGCAAGTGTCTGAAATAGTGAAACTGTTTTTTGGAGATAGTTTCTTTGACATGCTATGTCAGGAAACTAACAGATACTATCTCCAACACCGTGAACATTATGACAGAAGTTATAAGGCGTTGAAGTGGGTGGATGTCACTTCAGCAAAAATGGGAAATTTTTTTGCAATTATCTTTCTAATGGGGCATACAAGGAGGGATAATCTGAAAGAGTATTGGTCAACAGATCCATTTTTAGAAATTCCAATTTTTGGCAAACTAATGAGCCATAAGGGATTTGAGCAAATTTGGTGGTGTTTGCATTTCAATGGTAATGAACTGCAACCACAATCAACAAGCAGGCTTTTCAAAATTCAGCCCTTATTGAACTTTTTCGTTCAGAAATTTCAGACAGTTTATAAGCCAAACCAACAACTGTCTTTGGACGAATCTGTGATTCCTTGGAGGGGAAGGCTTCGTATGCGAACATATAATCCTGGGAAACTTACAAAGTATGGCCTACTTGTTTGTGTAGTTACTGAAAGCACTTCAGGCTATATTGGAAATTTAGAAATTTATTCTGGTGAAGGAAAGAAATTACAAGAAACTATTCTTTCCGTTTTGGAACCCTATCTTGATCAAAATTACCATGTCTATCAAGACAATTATTATAACAGTGTGGCAACTGCAGAACACCTATTTTCGAGAAAAGTACGTGTTTGTGGAACAATTAGGGTGAACAGAGGCCTTCCTCCAGATCTGAAAGAGGAATGTAAATGCCTGAAACATGGTGAAACCACATTCAGGAGGAAGGGGGATATTCCTCGTAAGTCCTGGAGGGATACTCGTGTTGCGAATATGATTTCCACAATTCACAATTTGAGCATGGTTGATGTTCAAAGGAGACATGGACAGGTAAAGAAGCCTGTTTGTATTTCCGAGTATAATATGTTCATGAAGGGAGTTGATAGAGCTGATCAGTACTTGGCCTATTATTCTCTTCCTCAGAAAACAGTAAAGTGGACAAAGAAAGTTGCCTCATGGCTTATAAATTGTGCCATTTTCAATTCATTTTTGGTTTTCAAAAATCTAAACCCTCATTCAAAATTGAAATACAAGGCATTTCTGCTGAATGTGGCAAAAGCCTGGGCTACAGACCACACGGTGGCAGCAGAACCGGCGGCAGACACAGTCTTAGTACGACTGGGACCGTCTACTTCCACCCCATGCAGGCCTCATTTTGACCCCCCCGGGCGACTCTCGGGTGATATGCGGAAACATACCCTCGCGAAAATTGTGAAGAGTGAACATTTCAAGGGGAAGCAGCCTTCTAGACAATGCCGTGTTTGTGCAATTCACAAGAAAAGGAGTAGGAATGCCTACATTTGCAAGTTTTGTGTAATGCCACTTCACAGAGGGGAATGTTTCGAGAAATATCACACTCTCAAGCACTTCTAGAAGCATTGGTAAATGTTCTAAAAAATTTAGTTCATAAATGAATTAGGAGATTTTATATTAATTTTTAAAGTGAACAGTGCACAAGTTAGGTTAGTAGGTATAAAAATGCTGGTCCGCAGTGTGATTTAAATATTTAAATTGCTGGTCCGCAAAGTGTTAATACTGTTTTTACACCTACCCACAGAGCTTCCAATTGACCTCTTCCTTTCAGGTTTTTCTACAAAAACTCTGCATATGCTCCACATCTATCCCAAGTATGCTACATGCCACCCATCTCATGCTCCTTGATTTGAGTAGGAGTACAAATCATGAAGCTTACGATTATACCGTTTCTTCCAGCCTTCTTCCCTTCATGTGGGAGACCAAGTTTCACATACATATAAAACAACAGACAAAATTAGTTTTGTATATTTTAGTTTTTACATTTTTAGATTTGAGATGGGAAGACAAAAGAATTTAAACTGAATGGTAGCAGGCATTCCCAGAATCAACTAATCTCTATTCTGACCTGAGATTCTCCAGACAACACACATCATGCGTAGATGTTTGTTGTATATGGTTCAAATGATTCATTGTTTCCAAGGATTTGAGCTGTGGAAGCAGTCGGTATCGGTGCAAATAAAAGTGAGTTGTGGACACCATGTTCTGCAACACGATGTTTCAGGTCTGCCCAGTTCCATAAAGATGTAGGTTCAACATTCCACATTTCATACTGAAATATCTGTAATAAATTTACACCAGTAACAATATTATGACAGGGTACATAAAAAACACTACAGAACAAATCAGAAAGACTTATTGAAGGAATGAGCATGATAGGATCCTCCAGCCCCATACATATATTTAAAATATCAATTCAGACACCACACAGATTGATCTGACAGTGAAATTTTAGACTTCTATCTGCTTTGTCTGAATTTCTGTCAGGACACAGGCTATCCTGACTGAGGATTTACATCATTCTCCTCAGTCCCACCAATGCCAGGACTGATAAGGCCACAACTTCCTTCCAATTCATCATTCAATGCTACATAGACCTTATACTAACAGTGTCATAAAATAACCCCCACCATATAAAGACCTCCAAAAATTTGAAGAATTCAATTGAGTAAAGCCTGAAACAGGACAAATAGGACAAAAATGGACAGTGTATCCACAAATAAGCATCTCTCACATTCAGACACTACATTAAAATTTTCTCATTGATTTTATCTGCCTAGTTATCATTCCATCATTTCTTCACACTGATCTATCACTGCCCCCCAAAATATGTAATAGTCCTGACCAGGCAGAACAGTATCACATCTTCAGACCATAAGTTTAGAGCTTCATCTCTGCTCCGACATTTGGACAGTTACAGAGTTAGGAAGTTACAGTTGCTAAGTGCTCTGATGTGGGGTTATGTTTATGTAATATGTAGGTAAGTCAATAAGTAAGTTACAAATGGATATAGAACTTAAACAAATAAGAGTACTGATTTGAAAAAATGCTTTTATTTCTCAACATAATCTCCCTGTACATTGAGGCCACTGTCCCATTGTTTCACAAGCCCTTGAAAACCAGCAGCATAAAATTCTTTGGGCTGCTGTTGGAACCAGGCAATTCTCACAGCATGGCCTACCTCATAATGCATGACAGGTTGCATGCTTCCATTGAATTGCCTTATAAAGTTTCCTGAGGATGTTACAGTAGGAGTTGTCATTTATGCTTTTTCCTTGAGGCTGGAATGCAGTGAGCAGTATGCTTTCATCATCACAGACGACTGTGAGCTCACTTTCCCGGAGGATGGTGTCACCTTAAACTTTTTTTTTAGCAGGCGATACAGGATGTTTCCACTGCATTGATGTATGCTTTGTCTCGAGCTGGTAATGGTGAACCCAAGACTCATCACCTGTGACAATTTGGGCTAGCATATTTTGTCTTTCATTGTGGTAGTGATTGAGATGCTGTAATGCGAGACCCATTCTTTGCATTTTGTGTTGTAGGGTCAGCATGCGTGGCACCCATCATGCACAGACTTTGTGAAAACCTAACCTGTCAAGCATCATGAGGTAGGCCATGCCACGTGAACATGCCTGGTTCCGACAGCAGCCCAGAGAATTTTATACTGCTGGTTTTCAGGGGCTTGTGAAACGACAGGACAAGTGCCTCAATATACAGGGAGATTATGTTGAGAAATAAAATAATTTTTCAAATCAGTGCTCTTATTTGTTTAAGTTCTATATCCATTAGTAACTTACTTATTGACTTACCCTCGTACATTACACAGAGTAAATACTGTAAGTGGAAGTACAAAAAATATTCCCTTCCCACTCCAGTCTTTAGTCATCTGACTATACAAATTTGCTCATGAATTGACTTTCTTAGCTAAAAATGGCCGGTTATCACACTATTTACTGAAAAATCTGAGATGCCTCAGAATATCCTATATTTTATAGAGTACAGTAGCGAATGTTGAGCTAAGTTTTGGCATTCATACATAATAATTCACTGGCCATCAGAAAATAATTCGTGTTTCTATACTAGATACAAAATATGTTCTTCCACTCTGATTTATCGAATACAAGAAGTAAACACACCCCTTTGCTGACTGGGCAGCCTTCATAGGTTTCATATGGACCTTGTTCCTTAGCAAGCTCACAGCTCGCCTCCAAAGCTCCATAGTAAATTGTCTCAAATATTTTTTGGTTGAGCTTCTGTGCCTCTTCACTGTCAATTGGGAACCTCATGTAGATGAATGCATCAGCCAAACTTTGTATGCCAATGCCAATTGGGTGGTGACGGAGATTGGATGTTCATGCCTATAAAAAGGGTTCCATTTTCAAACAGATATTTAAAATACATGACCCATTTATGGAGACAATGGCTTTGAACATCCAACTGGAAAAAGAGATCTTACACGGAGAAAAAGTTTTAATAAAATTAGAAGCAGAGAAATGACCACTAAATAACCAAAGAACTTAAACTGAGAAACATTAATCTACTAAAACCTAAAATTTGTGTACATATTTAAAAATTCATATCATCAATTACAGAAAACTCGTAAGTTTGCATTACAAAGACAAGTTAGTTAATGTCCTTGGAGAAAAATCAGATTCAGTCATCTCAGGATGGGATAATCAGCTGGCCGTTGTAAAATGTTTGGTCTCTCAAAAGGTAAAGAATTTCAAAACTCGTTGAGAGACTTTTAGCTTGTTAAGGACTGCTACATGAAGTTAGATGCTAGAACTATTCTCACAGCAGACAAGTTGTGATTATTGCTTGACTTGCAAATGCAGCAGATCTATAACCTTAACATCAAATTTTCAAATTTGCTGGTTATCTGACATCCACACAACTCAAATTATCATGTAACAGCAAAAATTCAAAGAAAATGTACTATTTTTATAAAGTTATTTTAAAAACAGAGTTATGATGCTTACTGCCACTAAGCAGTAGATCCCCTAGCCACTGCCACCATCTCTGCCCACTGTCCTCCTTAAAAAATTTAATTGCTGTAAAGGTTAGTTGAATTTCTGTTCATGTTACAGTACAATCAAAACCTTTCACCCATCAGTCCACTATATCATCTAGGAAATCTCTCATACAAGTACCAAAGTGAGACTGCAATGCTTACACATCTGTTTTGATTTCTGTAAGAGCTCTTGTGCAACCATCAATTTCACATAGCATGCATATACCATTCCCAATACATGCCAGATAACTGACAGTTTAATGTAATTCTACATCATTCATTCTACCTCTGGTATAGGATATTTGTTGACATCAATTATCTTGTTCAAGTTTCTGGTCACAAATCTTGAAACTTCCTTCATTGGTATTCAAACCCCCGACCTTTCAGCTTGTAGCTTAGAGCCTCAAACAACTATGATACCTCATGTCCCTCTTCATGGTATGGTGCTTAATTAATTAAGCACAGGAACAAACTTTTAACCGTATACTTAGCTTCACATTTAAATAGAGTGAGACTTCAGTTATGTAAGATTTTACTATCAAACTGGGTAGCTGACACGCTTGTTCCAAAGAAATTAAAATTCCAACTTATGACAATTTTGCTTTGAGTGATAGGTCCTTATATTGATGTTACTGCCCTTCAGTAATCAGTTTTAATGATATAGGTATATCTTCTATACAATTCATTTGGCCTTCGCTGTGGTCTAGTGGTCAGAGTTCCTGGCTACAGCCCCAGGGGTCCCGGGTTCGATTCCTTGCGCTTCCATATTTTCTGAGAAGTAATGGGTCTAGAACGGGGTCCACTTAGCCTCATGAAGATAATTGAGGGTGTGGGATGTCGCTGGTCTAATAGACATCCACTTATAAAGTTTGTGGGCCCTGAAAAGGACCGTTTGTTAGGCTGTGCTTGCGCTAGTAGCTTTTGCTGCTTTGTAGCAGACCAGGTCTTCTTTATGGTCGTTCAGCTGGTCTGGCTGGCCGGTAGGAACAGCTGCCTATGGTGCGATAGAACCGTTGTCTCAGCGCGGTTGAAGAGCTGTTGCCGTTTCGTGACTTCAGAGTAGGTGCGTTAGGTGTCTTTGTTGCAGTGAGGACGATTGAAGAACTGATCGCAGTGAGTCAAAGTCATGTTGCAACTGACGGTCAGTCAGTCTGTCTGTCTGTCTTGGTGTCGAACCCCAGCTGGGGCTCATGAACAGATATTTCTTTTGAATGAAAGTTACTGTCTTGTCTATGCGGGGCGCCCTCTCTGACGAGAGGTCGGGTCTGTCATTTGTCAGTCAGTCTGTATTAATAAGTCCACTGTCTGTATTTACATACATTTACATATACACACTTATTCCTTACTTCTATTTACAATATATACAAGGCCTCTGTCAGTCCAGGCTCAGTACAGCAGACTATGCCCTATTTCTAGTAGTATTCGCTACCACGGCAGTCTAGTCACTTGAACGGTCGTATGTCCGACCGCCACCAAGTTTAAGCCTCTTGTACTTTCTATGGCGGGCTTCGCCTTTTCCGATGTTGCGAACATTCTCGTTATCATGATTTTGTATGACTTCTGCTTCTTGCCTTCATAATTTTGTTATGTAATCATGTATGGAATTTTGAATGTCATGTGCAATTCGCGGACCGGTGTGCGCCTTGGAAAATTGCCAATCGTGCGGAGAACCTTGTTTTGCAGTCACTGCAGTTTCACTAGATGGGTGTCTGCCGCAAATTCCCAGGCGGGACTAGCATAAGTCATTACGGAACTAACAAGAGCTTTAACNACTCAGGCGGTCGACGACCACGAGAGAAGTAGACCCCCCTAAGTCTTATCTTCACTAATTTTTACATTCTAGCGCTCACACCAGGTCTCCATTGAGCTGAGACTGCGCTCGACTTTTCTAACAATAAAACTCCCCTTGCGATCTGTCACATACCGACAGGTGTCATCCGCGCAGAGGGCCAGGTGAACACCATGAGTTTAGGGGGCATCATTTATATACAAGTTGTAAAGAGTAGGGGAAAGGACAGAACATTGTGGCACCCCTGATTGCATTTCCCTTGGCGTTGACATTTCGCCTTCAACCGAGACCCTGAATTTACGTTTAGAAAGAAAGGACCCAATAAGTTTGGTCAACCTTTCCGAGAATTCCAATTTCGATAACTTATACAGCAATCCTGAGTGCCACGTGGTATCAAAGGGTTTTTCGATGTCCAAGAACACCGCAGCCGTAGATATTTTATTGTTGAAATTAAGGGTCACGTGGTCCGCCAGCCTCATACATTGCAATGTCGTGCTGTGACGTGCACGAAAACCAAACTGGCTTGCGTTAAGCAGGTCTCTTTCTTCAATATGTTTTTGGAGGAAAGTCAAAATTACTTTTTCGAATAATTTTCCTGTCGTGGACAGGAGGCTGATCGGACGTAAATTTTGAGGGAATTTCGGGTCTTTACCGGGTTTGGGTAAAGTTATTACTTTTGCTTCCTTCCAAGTATTTGGAAAATGAGAGAGCCGAAGACAATGATTGAATAAATGGGTTAGGTGAACCAGTGATCGCCTTGAAAGGCGCGTGAGGTATTCATTTGGGATGCCGTCAATTCCGCAGGCCTTTTTTAATTTCAGAGATTTTATTAATTTCTGTACGTCACATGGTCTGATCTTTTGAGTGGGGATGTCGTCTACGGTTTCCTACGAAACAAAGAACCGATGTTGGCAAATAACAGATTGGAACAGTTTAACTGCAGGCATACTAACGTCTTTCCCCTGTAAATGAAACACTTTTAGAAAGAGGGTTAGGAAAGCTGTTGTAAGTACAGAGGCCTTAGGCGGAGTTGAATGAAACAAGTGTAGTAATGGGAAGTGTCCTTGTTCGAGTGCAGTGAAACAAAAACAAACACGTGCCCTTTTATGACTTGATATGTTTGAAGTGATTCTAAAGGGTTCTAACAATGGTGGATGACACACAGAATTACTGGGGGTTTGGAATTTTCCCATCGTCCGGAATTTTAGGTAATAGAGGACATGACGTTTCGGAAACTGGATCTGTTTCCGTCTTCAGGTGAGAAAGGAAGACACCTACTCTTTCTAAGGGGCCCAACTGAGTAGGTGTCTTACTTTCTAACCTGAAGACGGAAATAGATCCAGTTTCCGAAACGTCGTGCCCTCTATTACCTTGAATTCAGGAAGATGGAAAAAGTCCAAACACCGGGTAACTTAATGGCTTATATTTGACAGATATGAACAGAAGTTAAAGATATCTTGAAAATTTCACTGTACACCTCCAATATCAAATGTAGCTGAATTCCATTAAATAGTGTAGGACACGACGCAAGCAAATTGAATGATATAACATCGCATTATGGGCCCACTTTATGCACTATGTGCAAATGAAGTATAAAAACCTCAAGGGGGAGAACTGTTTTACCTCTCATTTGCATCTGGAATCCTGAAACACAAAATACCCAAATTCTGTTCACTGGACTTTACTACAGTTTAAAAAGGTGAATGTAAAGGGCTAATCTTATATTTTGATTA
>NW_019721014.1:109448-150722 GCF_002891405.2 Cryptotermes secundus | reverse complement strand
CGTAGCTCTAAATCTATTATGTAAATCCTAGCTAATTCTTCCCATTCGCCAATTTGGTCTCCGACCAGTAGCCCATGGATCATCGCTAATGAGCGTATATCCTCAAGCCACCTCAACTGCTATATCATTATGCTGAATGTATACTACAAATTGCATAATAAAAATGGGAGTCTTTAAAAAAATCTATAGATAGCCTAAAAAACGCGGGGCGGACGAGCAAGCCAGGTGTAGAACCACAAAAACTGAGTAAAATCAATGAAATGTCCCTCGAGTTACGACATATTTTATTACAACAAAGCATAAGGATCCGTTTTGTATAATCATTTCGAAAACCACAAGATATGGGAAAACTGTGCTGGAAATAATGTTCGTATGTGTTTAGAACATTTCTTCCCTTATCCCTTCTGGCCTATGTGAATAATTGTCCTCTTCCTGTTCTTGTTTGTCTTCAATTAAATCTGATCATACAGAATTTTAAAACTGAAATTTGAAAGATTTTTTTTTAAATAGTCTTTCCATGAACTCAAGAGCTCTGTCTCATAATCAGAACTCCTCGTAACCAACACTGCAGAACCCCAAATCCTACATTTGTCCTAAGCTAACTGCAAATTTTTCCTTGTCGTATTTCCACGATTTCGGGTTGATGCGTGACTTAGGCCCCCCATACACACACACAGTTTGGCCTTCCGATCGACCTTTAAAACTTTCACAGTTTACCCCTTCCCTTTCTTCCCCATACACGCGCAGATAAAGCGGCAGGCTTCATGCCACAATCACGGTCTTCCAGCCTATAATGTTGAGTCACACACGTCACGTGCTACGGTCCTGCAGGCGAAACTGACGGGTTTCCCACAGGCCAACAGTCCAAACGATTGGTCGGTCGACGGCACGACTCACATCAGTTTTGCTTTTCAGTCTTCAACTGTGCAGGCCGAACTTGAGGCCAAACTGTGTGTGTATGGGGGCCCTTACACTTTACAGAGAAGAGCGTTTTCTTTCCTTCGCGCCGTCGCTGCCGCGTGGACAGTGGCTCGTATTCGAAAGGTCCACATTCGAATCTCATGCCGGAAGCGGACTACCCTGATTTTCCTTTTAATTTTTCTCAGTCTCTCCACCTTAATATCGGATTCGTAGGCCCTATCTCTAATTCCTTCTTTCCAAATGCTTTGCAATTCATTGCCCGCTTAGCATCCTGTCATTCGACGCTATGAATCTGAACTACAAAATCACAATTAACAAAAATCAATACATACTCCAGACTGCACATCCTATCATTTCATTCTCCGTCAATCTACATAGAGAGTAACCAAGAGGACACAAGGCATTCCTAACTATTTTTGTGGCAACTGTACACTTTGCCAATACAAGTGCCGGGTCGTTGTGCAACAAAGTTTCAGAGCGAGAGAAAACAAAACAGATACGAAAGCGAGACCAAACGCTTCTCTTCTTTTGCGGAGTTTGCATACGGCATATGGTGCCTGCCGATGCTACGAGGGCTACGAGAGATCGAGGAAGCACAGTAAGCGATAGAGGCCGCCGCGCCATAGCTCAAGCGGTTAGTCGCTAGCTTCCCACCGCGGCAGCCCGGGCCTGGTCAAGTGGGATTTGTGGTGGATAAAGTGGCGCTGGGGCGGGTTTTCTCCGAGTACTTTGTTTTCCCCTACCTATCTTCATTCCACCAAATTCTCCATCATCATAATCACCCGGGGCAGACTACAGTAGGCCAATCAGTGGCCACCGTGCCGAGTGGTCCCAATTGGACTCCACCTCCCACTAAGCGAATTTAAAAAAAGTGATAGAGGTGTAGAAGTTTTACAGAGATACTGTTAAACATGGCGATATTCTGGGGCCGGTTAAATGTAATATAAAAACCGCTGGTACCGATTTGTTCGGCTTAAAATCTATATTTCAGGATTCTGGGGGGGAAAAAAATACAGTAATCATGTAACTATAGAGATATCTTTTTTTTTTCCTGAAGCGTTTTTCGCTCCGTTTAATGTTTGTATGGGGAACGCGGTAGCGTAGTTGGTTGAGGCACTATGCTACAAGCTGGAAGATCGCTGGCTCGATTCCCGATGTGGTCACTCGATTTTCAATTGACCTAACCCTTCTAGCCACACTATGTCCCTGGAGTAGACTCAGCCTCTAACACAAATGAGTACCAGGAATATTCCTGGGGGTAAAGGGCGGCCAGCGCGTAAGGCTGACAACCTGACCGCCATCTGTGAGTCGGTTGTCTAGGAAAGTGGCAGCCTCGACGTCTCACAGCCCTACGGGACTCCACGCCGTGATACAAGGACAGCTTTACGTTATGGTGCACAAGGTTGTGGTACACAAAACTGTTATCAGGGACTGCGAGAAGCATGTGGTGATGCTGCTTTGCCATATCGCACAGTGGCACGATGGGTGAAATTGTTCCATGAAGGGAGGGATGCCATTCAGGTCAGCCGTCGTTCAGCATGACCCCATGTTGACAACCACACAATTCAGCTTCTTGCTTCTTTGCTGGATGTCAATCGTCGATGAGCTGCACGGGAGTTAGCTGCTGAGGTAGGCATATATCACAAGACCGTTCTCCACATTCTGCGCCATATTCTTGGATACCGCAAAATTGCAGAGCGTTGTGTACCCCATACAATGTCTGAGGTGCAACAATGGTAATGTTATGCAATTGCACAGGACTTGTTGGACCGGTACCAGAAGATGACTTTCTTGGAAGGATTGTCACTCGGGACAAAACTTGGGCTTGCTCATACAAATTGCACTTGAAGTGACAATCAAATGAATGGAAGCATCCTGGCTCTCGTCAAAAGAAAGTGTGCCCTACACAGAGTAACGTGAAGGCAATGTTCATTGTGGCATATGACACTGATGGAGTGATACTGCACCATACTGTACCTGAACAACAGACAGTAAACGCTACCTACTACTGTAATTTCCTGTGTAATCATCTTCGTCCAGCACTCAGGACAGCACTCAGGAGAAAGTGACGACACTTGTTGGCAACGGACCCCATCATCCTTCATGACAATGCAAGAGCTCATACTGCTGACACTGTCAAGATCTCCTTCACCTTTGGTGATGGAAGATACTGCAACATCTGCCATACTCATCTGATATGAGTCCATGCAATTATGATGTCTTTGCAAAAATGAAAGAACCACTGCGAGGGTTATGTTACAACACGAGAGGAGATTATTCATGCTGTAGGGAGGTCACTGCTGGACATCAACAGACGTGGATGCGCACTGATGGTGTACGATGCCTTCCACAAATTTGGCAGATGGTGGTACACATGGGTGATTATATTGAAGGAATGTACATGTGTTTATCTCAGGTAATAAAGTACTTTCAGAACTATAGGGGTGTTGCCACTACTTTTTATAAAACCTATGTATTTCCTTATTTTGAGAAATGTAAGAATGAAGTGGATGTCTGGGTGCATGGAACTGCACAAATACATTGCATGGCAATAATGATGCAGCTGCACCACAGACAACAATGCCACTTCCCAATTTCTTTTTGATTGTCACAGCTGTTCCAACATTTGCTTTCTTCCAGGTTTTACAAGAAAATAATATGTTGTCTCCTGGCTTATATTTGTTCTTGGTATTTATAGGCCACTAAGACTGCCCAAACTGTAGTTTATTTAACTTATATATAAATATGACACCAGGTCTGAATGGAAGTTTTGAAGTACAGTGCTGAACAAAATTGCATTAAAACAAAAGCTTATTATTTTCTGTTAAAATCTTGTCCTTGGTTTCGATTTCCTTCTTAGTTTCTATTTATTACAGGTGATTTAGTACTGTTTTTTACGAAAGATTCTTACAACCACACAAATTCTCTGCTGGAGGACAGGTTCTACTTTATAAAAAATGTAACACAAATCATTAGCTGGAGATTCAAATGAAGACACTCAAGCTTTATCATTTGGTCCCCATTTGATGGACAATTGCAACTTGGTAGAAAAAATCCATTTGGTAGGCCTGTACCATTATTTTCCCGGTGCCCACCTTCCATGTGTGACAAAATGCTTGCTCCCTGGTCTAGGAGCTATGCTGATTTACAGGATACCATTACCTGGTGCACTCCATCCCTTAGATGGTTGTCACACAGTACACAGTGAGCTACACACTTCTTAATATCTTTGGGAAGAATCTGCAAAGAGTGCAGATGTGTTACCATGTAGATCCCCTGCTGACATGGAACCCCCACACAGTGCTGTTTCACACTTAATGTTTTTGCAAAGATGTGAATAGGATATGGGAAAGAATATACAAGTAGATATGCTGTGATGTAGGTCCCTTCATGAAGTCACCATGTAGCCCAGATGTTTGGCTTCTGGAACTAAGCATTGCAGATTGTTGGGGTTGTGAGGGATATTAGGCCCTGTTGTGAGGTCTGCCAGAATGTGAAGGCTGTCTTAGCAGAATGGAAGGGCTAATAGAGTCTGATGCTCAAGAGTCATTAATGGCTGCAGGTTCCCAGTAGTCACATAGATCCATGCCCTGTAGTCCGCGAGCAAACTATACCAACCGAGCGACCGCCAATTGTGGGCAAAATTAGTGCCGACTTTTTTGCGGATAGATGATGTTGCATGGTCAGTACAACAGATCCCCATGACCGTTAATCTCGGTTTTCTAGACCAGAACCGCTATTTCCTTGAAATAGCAACTCAATTATCCTCACGAGGCTGAGTGCACCCCGTTCCAGACCCACTACTCCTCAGATAATCTTGTAGCGCCGGGAATCGAACCCAGGACCTCTGGATCTGTAGTCAGGAACTCTGACCACTAGACCGCAGAATGGCTTTACTTAATAATATCAATTGTCTCTTAAAGTTGTTTGTCATAGCATAGCTGTTCCATGTTGTATTCAGTGTGAGTGAGATCGCAAGAAATTTTCAGGAAAAACCAGACAAACTTCAGTTCATAGCTCCATTGTGAAAATGTGTCAAACAGAATGAGCAGAGATTTCTGGTGTGTCCTGCAACGTCTAGATTTTCATGCTGCCTAAGATGCTGTAAATTGATGCCTGCATGGGTGATAACAGCATTTTCACTTCTATGAAGGGAGCCTTCCAGTTGTTTGAGAAAATAGTGATGTTACCACAGTCCCAAACAACCATCCCACCCAAGATTCAATTGTCTGTCTTCGCCTTACATTGCTGTTGGTACTATATCTGCGCTTATCCCAGTAACACCATATCAACATGCATTTATGCATGGTAATATTTACTGATATATGCTTTTTGTAAGCTGTCATCAGTTGACGTATACAGTAATTTATACCATTTTATTAACACACCTAGAATTAGGTGATTGAAATTATAGTTGCAGCCTTTTGCTTTATTTTAATTATTTGGGTAAACACCTGAATTCAGTTGTTTCTTAGTTACAAGAGTGCCAAATCGACCCCTTCAGATTTCGCTTGGGGGTAGAGTGGCTGGGGTGTGAATCTGAGTACCACCTGCAATTAGTGCCAAGGTTAAGAATGCTTCAAACCATGCCTCCATTCTCCGTGCCTTTAGGGTGTGGTGTTTAATAAAACACAAGGAAAAAATTGCCTTCACCTTGACCATTCAAACAGAGTCCTTTGGAAATAATGTTTCAGCTAATGTTTGATTGTGTCTGCTAATTTAAAAATTCAAAGAACATAAACTGAATTCTGACTGTGGGATTTTGCATCGAAATATATGAAGAAAGCCATTATCTGTTGATTCTGGGCCAATTAAAAAAACAAATTGTGCTTTAGTCTCATCTTGAATTAGACAATTTTAAAATTTAAATGCAATAAATTTGGCTAGATCAGGTGTTGATGTTAAAATAAAAATTATCATGACCTAAAATTATGTGTAAATAACTTCTTGTGTGAACTCTAAATAAATAATTCATTACATGTATATACAGTATAATTTTAGTAATAATAGACAGTATGTATGAATGAAATAAATTTTTAGTGTTGAATGAAGAAGCAACAGACTAAGCCTATAAGGCTTTTGATAAAGGATGCAAATGATGAGACTCTTATAGCAGATCAATACTGATGCTTCTGCTAGCGTTTATCTGGGCCCCAGAGCTGGTATGGACGCTATGGAAAAGAGAAGCTCTTGCCTCTGCTTGCTTCTTTCTTTCAAGTCCTTTTATCGGTATTCAGCATAAATACAACAGGATCATGTTTAAATAATTGTTTCATCAAGAAATAATTCAGAAATGTGCAGTTTACACTGTTAATTTCAGTTAGGATGGTAATTATGCAGGAAATTCATGAAATTAAAGTTGATTTTAATAACAATTTTTAAAAGTTTAATTTAATATATTAATATATTTATGACAATTTTATACCTTTAAGACTCATTGTTTTATAAAACATTGCCAAATATCCATATTTTTGGAACCTGATTATGTATGTACAATGAAAATTATGCACTTTAAATTTAACATAGAACTGTTACATACAAAACTAATCAACATCTACAACTTGCAAGATTAGTGACAAAAATACATACACTGTGTTGTATGAGAAGAAAACTAGAAGAAACAAGAATGCTACAACTGTAGCAATATCTATACAAAACAACTGACAGATTCAACAAGCCCTACATTACACATAAGAATCGATTGACATTCAAAATCAGGATACAAACTTGGAGATGGAACAGAACAGTACACAACATAGTACCATCACACCTCAGCAACCATCCATGACAATTGCCTGGATATCTAGAGGTAGCAGATCCAGCATAAGATGTTTTGTGAACAAAATAATTCAAAACATATCTATGACCTAACTTTTTAAATAAACTTCAATTTTTGACATAGACATGCATTTATTTTAAATTCAGTGTAGAATTTTAAACATGAGGAATGATGTTAGGTACAGTAACACATTCAGTTCACTTTTGTCTCAACAAATATGCTACGATCATTATCGCTGTATTATAAGACTGAATAATTATTAACACCTAGTCTTCAATTGTAAACCTTTGCTAATGTATAGCGCAGCAATCACATAGATAATGAATGCAAGAACAGCCTGATGATGGCCAGTTAGGCAAAAATATGTAGCATGTAACCAAATGCATATTAATGACTATTTGTATACTTAGTTGTGTTAATGGAACTTTCTCACCTATTACAATATGCTCTGATATATAAAAATTCTGTTGGTTTTGCTGTGTGTATGAAGTAGTGTAATTTATGTCGCCAGATTAGATTCAATAGTATTATATTCTATTAGGGGAAAAGTCAAATGAAATTCAACATTTGTTTCGCATCTTCATTCTTTATCCACTTTCTTCCTTTTCTTTATCTTTATAATATTCCCAGGCAGTGAATTAAGTTATATAGTTATCTTTCAGATGACACAGTTTCAAATATACAGCAGATAATTGTATATGTATGTGAAAACTGTTATGGCATGAGAATGACATAACATACACATATAGATAATATGCATACATATTCATAACCCACCTCCTGTTGTACACTTACAGTATGTCACTGTGTATGAATGGTATAGATGGTGCTGTGGTAAAAGCGGTAGGAGTATTCAATTTGCTGTTCTGTTTGCAGAATTACGAGACAAGCCCAAGAATGCTGCGAGTATTTTCATGCCTATTTAAAAGAGTTCTTTGTTGGTTGGTTCACATCTACATAACCCGGTATTTGGTGAAAGACAAACAGTTTACAATGGAGGGAATTGTGTATTGTGAGGATTCAGCATTAATATTATTTACTTCCTTTAACCTGGGGTACGCGGTAGCGTAGTGGTTAAGGTACAAGCTGGAAGGTCGCGGATTCAAGTCCCGATGAGGTCATTGGATTTTTTTCAATTGACCTAATCATTCCGGCCACACTAGGCCCTGGGGATTACTCAGTCTCTAACAGAAATGAGTACCAGGAATTAATTAAATAATTTTCCTGGGGAGTGAAGCGTGGTCAGCGTGTAAGGCTGATAACCCTCCGTATTCCGTATTGAGGGGGTGGGTTTCCCCATGCACTTAGACCGGTTAGTGGTCCATAAGGCTGATAACCTTACCGCCATCTTTGAGCCGATTGTCAAGGTAATGTGGGACCCTTAACGTCTCACAACCCTATGGGCCTTCACGGCCTGTTACAGGGATAGCTTTACTTTACTTTTTTTACTTCCTTTAACCTTTTTGGGAACATCCAACAACTCCTGCAGTGTACCGAAAGCAGGCGATATTTATCCACTACAACTTGTGCCCTGGTTGTCTGTACATCCATACAAGTGCTACCCAATCAGCGCTCACAACTGCAGCTTTACCACCAACTGGTCCACACATCAGTCACGTCAATTGCCACTACACTGACTGGCTGGTTATTCTGCTTTGGTTGCCTTCAGACCATCACCACAGACCAGGGATGTCAGTTTGAATCTCAAGCTTTCTAATTCCTGGCCAGGATGTGTGGCATTCAACTTTTGCAGATGACCGCCCACCACCCCGCGGCTAACAGACTTGTGGAACATTTCCACTGGACACTGAAGGCAGCCATCATGTGCCCTGCAGACCAACAGTGGACTGAGGTTCTTCCCCTGGTTCTCCTTGGAACCCACACTGCATTCAAAGAGGACCTACAAGCATCAGTAGCTGAGCTCATGTACAGCGAGCCCTTAAGAATACCCGGTGAGCTACTAATACCAACTGCAGACCCAGTGGCTCCAGCACATCTCATCTCTGAGCTCTGCCAACACATGGCCTGCCTCAGACCAGTTCTGGCGGCATGCCACGCCTCACTGGCTACTTTCACGCACAGCGACCTCAAGAAGGGCACCCAGGTTTTCTTACAGCAAGACAGAATGCTCCGGGCTTTGGAGCCCCTTACAGCAGCTCCTACCAGGCCCTGTCATGGAGAGAGAGAAGAAACTGCAACTCGTGTGTGGGAGGCTCATCATTGTGTCAGCCAACAGGGTCAAGCTGGCCTACATCCTAAAAAAAAAGGAAGAGAGACCGACCACAGGACCACCTGTCATGCCGCCACAGTCCTCCACAAGAACTACACGTTCTGCTCGCCTGAACGTCTGGGCAACAATCTCTGCGGTGGGGGGGATGTGGGAACGTCTCATAGTGTACCGAAAACAGGCGATATTTATACGCTACAGCTTGGGGCCTGGTTATATATATATATATATATATATATAGAGAGAGAGAGAGAGAGAGAGGTCTATATATGCATACATAGTTTATGTTGTTTTTTCAATATGTTTATTTGCACATGTTCTGTTTAATGTGATTTTATATTTAGATCTGAATAGTGCCAGAAACTTCTCATGACAGCTGTACATTAGATGATCTGCTATGATCACCTACTGCTTCCACATGGAAGAACTACCATAAACATATAGTATCCTTTCTATACAACGAATCCACTGTTCTAACAACAGAAAGAGAGGGCATGTCATAAGATAACCTTCACTTGTGAGATTTCATTAGTATCAGCTGAGACAGGAAGCAAATGACCAAGTCACTCTATTTCAAACTCTCCAACATGCATTCTAAATTTATCTCTATTCTGACACTATAAAGACCAAGATATCTTCACAGGGGAATTTTCAATATAATAGACAAATTAAGAAATACAACTAATCCTTGACAGTGAATCAGAGGTAAGTGATGAACATTCTGATGAAGCATACTGGGAGGAAGTTGACATGAAGGAATAAGCTCCAGTTCCACCTTGCCACAAAGTATACAAGAGAGGTTGTGTGGCAGACCACTCAGCTGAGCATATCCACAACACAGATGACAGTTCTGACAATGAGATAATTCCAGCCCGACTTATACCCCATGGGGTAAAAAAGTGGGGTCAACTGGTAGTTCAAGCAGACACTAATATCTTTCAATTTGTTGGTGACTGGTATGAGACACAATGTGGTACCCCATATAAATAAAGATTTGATTCCTTGCAATCTTTTCATTTTTTATTCTGCAGCCACTATCACCTTGCTGGTGAAGGAGACCAGCTGCTACTACCAACAATACTCGGACTTCTTGATGATGAACTATCTCATGTACTTAATGTCACTGAATCTGGAATGTTTCTGTTTCTGGCAATTATTTAGATAGGACATGGCATACATGACAACCTGAAAGACTACTGGTCAACTACTAAACAGTTCATTTCAACTTCTCATAGCAAAACAATGAGATTAGTGATTCCTTCATATGCTTAGATTTGCACTTTCCATACAATAAAACTGCTTCTGACAACAATGACCTGAAATAAAAAAAAACTACAGAATCTAAGACGTATTTTTGACTTGTTCAATGACATGTACTCCAAGTATTATGCGCCTTCTGAAAATCTTTCTGTGGATAGTTATAGTACCTTTCAAGAGGCAGGTTGTTTTCAAACAGTACATACCCAAGAAATACATACATTACGGGGAAAAAAATTTATAAATTATGTGACATACTGGCTACACATACAATTTGGGCATATACACATGATGTGTGTGACCACAAATATGACAGCAATACACACAATTGTAAAGATACTCACAAAATGTGAAAAGACATGGACATAAGCTTTGTACGAACTGCTTGTCATCACCTGATTTACAGCATGATCTGACAAAATGGAAAGTAAATCATTGAGGAACAGTCAGACCTAAGAGAAACAGACTGTAACAGAACTTGCTACCATGAAGCAAATGATTGAAACAAGGCAACACTCATGAATGAATGAATGAATGAATGAATGGATGTATGTATGTATGTATGAGGGGTAGGCCTTCTCGGCCAATGCACCGCGACCTCACTGGTCTATTGTGCTTCCCCTTTTTTAATTATTCCCTCAGCAACCCAGCACTTTGGATGAAGCACAGGATTTTGGACATGGGGGCATCAAATTAGTCACTTGGTTCCATAAAGTATTGACCTAAGTGACGTAGTCTTAAATAAGCTAAAGCCTCACATTCCCACAGGACGTGTGTGGCTGTTTCATTTTCTGTCTGACACCTCTCACAAGTGGGACTATCACTTAGTCCCAGTTTGAACAGGTGTCGTTTGAGGTGACAGTGTCCTGTAAGTAGTCCTACCACCCATCATAGCTGGTTCCTGTTTAGCTTCAACAGTTCCTTCGCTCTTTTAGTGGAAGGTCCTCGTATGAGTACCTTTGCTTGCCTGAGTAGGCAACACTCATTCTGAGATAAGAGATGACTTGACAGCAGTGGTCTGGAGATGAAACTGATGTATACATACTGACAGCTATGTACAATCCACCAACAAACAGTATCTTCTGTGATGAGCATGGAAATACCATAAAGCCAGAATCATACAGGATTACAACTGGTTATGTATACAAAAGGGACAGAATGGTGAACAGTTACTGAACACAAGGCTACACATGGAAGTGGGCAAAAAGTTATTTTTTCACTTGATAGACTTGACAATTCTGAACAGCTTCCTCCTCCTCACTTCATGTGGAGTCAGAATGACTCACACACAATTCATACTTTCCTGTATACAGATCTTGATTGAAAAGGCTGTAAGTTTACTCAACCCACATCTACACATGGGGAGACCAAGTCTATTAATTAGAATAACTTTCAGTTGAACCTATAACATTTTATACTTCGTTTAAATAGGCAAAACTCTGACTTTGCTACTCTCAGTGTGCAAAAATAATTGTTGTATTCTTGTAGGGTGCAAGATGAATTAATTATCTGTTTAAATAAATAAACAAAAATTATTCATGTTATTTCCTGGTTGAATGTCATTAGGCTTCTGAGTGTGAGTTAGTTTCAATCATTATACATGGTTTTTCCTCTTGAATAAGGTGATGTGTAGGAATTCTAATTGTAAAAACTCCATTATAATTATTATCTTCAAAGTTGTTACTTTGTGAGCATTCTGTTTCACTCTCTCTCTGTTCTTGTATGATTACTGTTCGAGCATCACAGTTTTCATTTCCTCCATCATGAATGGATCCTTCGAAGTCTGTATCACTTGCACTGGAATCTCGCAGTGAGTTTTCAAAGTTCTCATATATTGAGACTGAAGAAGAATCATCTGGTGACACAGTTTGACCTGTATTAGATAGAAAATTAATCATTAAGTGCCTCTTTCCAAAGAAAGTTTGCTAATTTTATATCTGGATATAAACAAATGTGGGGCACAGGTGAAAACAAAATATTTTCAACTATTAAAGATGGATAAATTTTAAGACAGTAGTAGTTATTGACAGACTGTCACATTATATTGAATCCTGCATTTAAGATTACTTTGAGGAGCAATGGATGTGAACATTAAAGTGTGGAGAACTTTCAATGGAAGAAATGTAATGCAGAGGTTAATGACTTGGGATAACTGAGGCTGTGCGCTAATGAGGGAAAACCTTAAATAACAGGGTTCCACCCTATTTAAGATATTCTGTAATACAAGCTATAGTCATAGCATGATCTGTCACATGGACAGTGAAACTGTTATGAACAATAACTGTAAAAGTATAAGAGAAGATACTACAAACTCAGTTTGTTATTAATTTTAAATTATAATTTTTACTGAAGTGAGACTTGAACTTAAATTTTAGACTTTATATGAGACAAAGTTCAATCACTGAAGTTCACTGACACACACTATATGAAAATTTAAAAAAAAATGTCAGAAATTAGTTGAAATAAACTATTTCAATGAAAAAGTTTAATTTTTGAATTCCTGAGATTGGATCCTGATAACTTGGAATTCTACTTTTAAACTGCAATTCAGGAACTGGTCCCACTTGAGTAATTTGCCAACAAAATTACACAGGAAGATAACATGGGAATATTGTGAAGTATTTGACTACATATACAAACAAGCAAGGATACTGTGGACTGTATTATAATATAGATTAATGCTGCTGCTATTACAACTACTGTTATTGCTAGTATGGCTACTGTTACTGATACTACAACTACAACTACAGCTACAGCTACAGCTACTGCTACTGCTACTGCTACTGCTACTGCTCCTGCTCCTACTTAAAATATGTATGAGGGAGAATCAGTAAAGTGGTCACAAGTAGAAGAAAAACAGCTGAAATGGATGTAATAGTCTTCTGTATGTATCACTAGGTGGTATCAACACAGTCCAGCTTCTTGACAGTCTAGGTAGTAGACGTGCATGCGTAAGTTCAGCGGATGGTTTCCACAGTCAAAATGGCAACAATGCTTGAGGGTTGTACTACAAAACAGCAGCATTTTGTTGTGCTTTTTTGTAGGTAAAAGGACTCAATGAAAAGGATATTCATAAAGAAATGTTTCCTGTTTATGGTGGGAAGTGTCTGTTGTGTAAAGCAATTCACAACTGGAGTGAGAAATTCTCTCAAGGATGTTCAAAAGTCACAGATCATGTTCGACCCAAGCTGCCCTGCTGAAATTGTGACAGAAGCAAGTGTGCAGTGGGTATACTCGTAAGTGTTGATTCGAGCTGACAGGAGAATAGCGATAGACAATGCAGAAACTGCACTATAGTGTTCTCATGGTTTGACATACAGCATATGCATGATCGTTTAAAGTCTAGGAAAGCATGTGCACAGCGGGTGCCCACAGAACTGAAGGTTTCAGAAAAAATGAACTGAATGGGTCTGTTTTTGTAACATCTCTTATGGTATGCAGATGGAGAAGATACACTTAAGAGGAATTTTACTGGGGACGATTCATGGAGGCATCACTACCAACCTGAATGAACGTTTGCTTCCCTGTTTACCTTTAACCAAAAAGTGTAAGGTTACACAATCAGCTGAGAAGGTTATGCTTACCATATTTTGGGATTCTTAGGGAGTATTGTTAGCCCATTTTTGGAAGCATGGTGAAAATCTGAATTCTGCATAATACTGTCAAGTTCTGATGAAGTTTCAGGATGCAGTTCTCAGAAAACATCCAGGTCAACTGGCTAGATGGGTACTGCTTAATCATGATAATGCCAGATCCCATACAGCCCAAGCAACCCAGGATAGAATTTATGAACTATAGTGGGAACTTCTTGAACATCCGCCTTACAGCCAGACTTGGCCCTAGCGACTTTCATCTGTTTGGTCCGCTAAGAAACCACCTTGGTGGCAAATGTTTTACTGATGATGAAGAGGTTGAAACAGAGATGCAGAAATGGCTCAGACAACAGTCAGAAGACTGCTATGCTGTACATTTTGTTACAATGGTAAAGCAATGGGACAAGTGTAGAAGATATGTGAACAAATAAATGGTTTTTCCAGGTTCGAATATCACATGTTTTACTTGTGTTCCTCTTGCTGACCCTCCCTTGTATATTGTTTTTATTTACAAACCTGGGAGATGTTTGCGTAAACCAGGGATGAGCCACCAAGCAGTGAGTGCACAGCCAATCACACCTCCAACCACTAGGATTATCATTAGTATCAACTGCACCACACTCTGATCTGTAGAGACAAATTCTGATAAGTCGACTTTCCAAAGGACAGCATAAGGTATAATGATGTTTTAAAACACATCTACAATACAATACAATACAATCTAACTGTTCTGATGCATTTCTTCTTCTATCAGTGAGTATTTAAGTTTGGTAATTTTGTTATGACAGGATTCCTAAATTACTTCATTAGACAGGGAGTAAACACATTCAAACTCCAGAAAGTTGAAAAAGATGTGTTAACAAATAAACTGTAGAAACCACCTGATACTTCAGCTTCAATGGCCAGTTCTATGAACAAATGAATGGTGTGGCGATGGGCTCGCCAATGTCTCTGGTCATGGCAAAGTTATATATGGAGGACTTTGAGGAGAGGGCACTTGACTTGGCCCCACCCAAGCCCCGCTGCTGGTTTCGTTACATGGATGACATCTTCGTCATCTGGCCACACGGGCCCGACAAGCTTAAGGACTTCCTGAACCACCTAAATAGTATCCACCAGTGCATTCAGTTCACAATGGAGACTGAAATTGAGGGCCACCTCCCCTTCCTGGATATAGATATTTACAGGAGATCTGACGGTTCTCTGGGCCATAGAGGGTACCGCAAATCCATCCATACAAACCTCTACCTTAATGCTGTGCCCCACTACCACCCTTCTAGCAAGCAAGCTCTACTTTCCACATTGGTGCACAGGGCTAGAGCTCTATGCGATCAAGACAGCCTACATGCGGAATTTGTGCTCCTGGGGGATGTTTTCAGGCAGAATGGATACAACAACTGGCAGATCCACAGAGTTCTCAACCATTGGCTGAACATCAGTTGACCCAAAGATAAACTGGGCTCAGTCCCCTTCCTGCCCTATGTCAGGACTATATTCAACTGTATCAGCAGAGTGCTGTCCCAGCACAACATCAAATCAGTGGGCCTGCCTCCATAGAAATTATCTGTTTCCTCCGGCCGGTCAAAGATATCAAAACGGTCTTCATCACTAACTGATGATGCACTATATGTAACCAGTAAAGTATTACCACTTTCTTCAAAAGCATCAAAATGCATCACATTCTTACATATGCCATTTATTCACATTTCTTTCTAAATGTCTAATTTTATTTGTCTCTTCTTGGTTTACTTAATGAAACTTTAAATATCTCAGATTATACAGAATTGAGTGATATGATGATAGTGAATAATGGCTTGTAAAGCATGTGAAAGGAAGTGATCAGGGATTAATTCAAGGATTATTAGCTTGGCATTTGCTTTGAAGGACTGAGAAACACAACAAAATACCTCAGTCAGGACAGTTGTGTTTTCAAGTGCTGTATTGTTTCTTATAAATGGGCAAAGAGATTTGTCAGTGCACTATAACAATTACACTTGGAACTGAGCGAAAAGTCATGGCAGTATTATCATGACATCTGGTGTGGAGGAAATGCTGACACTAAGGAGCAGTTAAATGTGGTAACTAAATGTGTCTAAATGTGGTAACTACTTTTTACCTTTAATTTTATACTGCATTGAGAATTAAGAATAATCAGTGCAGGTGAATCAATTATCACAATGCCATTAATGCCATCACATGCCATTAAAATGGAGCTGGGATAGCACAGTCAGTGAAGTAATTAGGCTATGGTCTGCTAGCCTCAAGGAACTGGCGTTCAGTTCCCAACAGAGGCCAGTTGTTTTTTCTCTTCTCCACAGTGGCCAGACCAGCCCCGAGGCCAATCCAGCCATATTGTTCGTTAGATATCAAGGGCTCTTTCCCCAGGGGGAAAAAGCCACTGGGTCATGTAGCATAATTCTCACCTCCATCTGACACCAAGGTTAAGAATGAATGGAGCTATTCCATCACATACCTTCATGTTTAATTATGAATAGGGAGAACTTTATATTTACCTCTACCTTACACTGTTGTAATATGTGTAATTAATTTGCTGATTCATGAGTAATAATGTAACACACTTGGCCTACATTTAGAGACTGTGCATAAGATGTTTCCTTAATAATGAAATGCTCTAAGTATAATAAAGGGATAGACTTCTTACCCTGTAGCATTCTGCCCATGTGTGTGTCTACTATCTGTTGATGACGCTGGAAATGAGAGACTTGCACATCGTTGACTGACTCTGCAGTTTCTGCCTCAAATGCCATCACTTCAGGTTGTAAGTGTTCCACTCTGTTGTTATTACTGGGGTCCTCACGGTGATGATGTGATGGAAGATTGATCCTGTGAAGCATAAATGTTCTTCCATAACTAGAGCTACTTTCTTTAACTAATGAACCAACTAACTTCATGGATGTGAGCCCTTCTTGGGAAGGTGCCAACTGTGTAGCTACTCAGGAACTTCCCAGTAATTTATGGAACCTGAAGGTTTATTACCATGTTCACAAAAGCCCTCCACTGGTAACTATCCTGAGCCAGATCAATCCAGTCCATACTACCCACCCATTTTATTATTAACCACCTGCCTATGTCCTGGTCTTCCTAGTTGTCTCTTTCCTTTTTCTTACCTTACATTATTATTATTATTATTATTATTATTATTGTTGTTGTTGTTATTCTTCTTCTCCTCCATTCATGCTACATGACCTGCCCACCTCATCCTCCTTGATTTCATTCTAATTATAATTGGCAAAGAGTACAAGTTATGAAGCTCCTCATTATGCAGTTTTCTCCAACCTCCCATCACTTCCCATTTAACTTCAGTCTCACCTTGTTTGCCTGGACCTTCCTAATGGCATATTCTAAACCTATGTTGAAAAGAAGTGGCAATGAAGTGTCATTTTGTTTTAGACCATTCTGGATAGGAAAAAGACAAATGTTTACCTATATGGGCTTCACTATGCGTATTTTTAAACACATTTTAATCAGCTTAACTAGTTTCATGGGTACCCCAAACTCTATCAGAATATTGTACAATACTTCCCTCTTAACTGAATCCTAGGATTTTTGAAACCTACAAATAGCTGATGTACTGTCTCATTGTACTCCCTTTTTTTCTCCAGTATCTGACAAAAACAAAAAAAATCTGATCAGTTATGATCTGTTACATCGTAACGCACACTGATGCTCCCCAATTATTCCATCTATGTCTGAACTTAACATTAGGCGGTTAATCAATTTTAAGCGTTGTGTTTAAAAATGCTGTATCTAGCACAATTTTTATGATAAATGGATGGTATTAACTTTGTTTATATCGGCAAGGAACATAGTGTCGCATATTATAACGGAAGATTTGAAATTTTTAATACAAAGTGTTATACTCTATTTTCAATTTTTTGTGTTTTAATTTTGATGCGTACTGCAAAAATTGTTTCCCAGTTCTTCACAGAGTTGTTCTGCATTATAAATTCATTTCTGTTTGTAACACTTGACAAATTTTAGCAGTCCCTGGTGTCATAAAACAGATGGAAGCAATAAAATCATTTGGTCTTCTGCTAGCACTGCTTACACCCTTCGGATTTTCGAATCTTTGACTGAAGGTCAGAAGAATGAAAGAATGGCTATTCAAGAGAAAGCTAGAGGGGTCCCTTCTTCAGTGCTAAAACCTTCCGTTAGAACTGCAAAAGCTTATTGCCCCTTCTATTTGAGTGAACAGACAGCTGCATCATGGCTGAGATACAGAGCGCGATCTGTTTTGTGTGCGTTCGTAGTGAAATTGAATACGGTAGTTTTATTTGAAACTGTATATACATCAAGCAGGTAACAACAAAAAAGGTATGTACATCAAATTTTACAATATATTTTTAACATACCTATCTGCAGAATCTGCAATAAAATTACTGGATCGTGGATAAGTTTTGGCATAACTCATACGTATATTTTTATTTGCTGTTGTTCAGTTAGGTATTATTTTAATTCCTCTATTAGGGTTTTACTCAAGTCTGTCTGGTAATTACTACATTTGAAAATAAATATTTAGGAATGTGCATGCGCTTCTACTAGCGGCGTGTGCGCGCGCTTCCACTAGCGGAGTTTAAATGCCTGACTGGACAAAACGGGGTACTTTGGCCATGACGACCTTACTCATGACTGGCACAAACTGGGCACTTCGGCACTTAAAGGTTAAGGGAAGGATATTGGATAAATCCACAAAAGGACTAGGAACAGGTTTTAGCAACTTGGCTGTACGTATTTCTATCTGCCTAACATCACTAACGCTATGTACATTGAATAACTGAGAGTAGTAGTTCTTCCACCTATTCAAAATGTTGCGGAAATCTACAAACAGATCACCATTTACATTTTTCACTGAGTTACTTCTAGGTTGGTAAAACCACTTAAAATCATTTATACCCCTATACAAGTCTCTAATGTTCTTCTTAGTGTTTGTTGCAAGCTCATTAATTTTGTTTTACAGGTAGTTCCTCTTTATATGCCCGAAATGCCGGTTCGATTCACATCTTATATTGATTAGATTATCCCTTTTTATTTCACTTGGATCCTGTAACCACTTCAGTTTGGCTTGTTTCCTTTGATTTAATAATTCTGTGCATCCTTTGTTGAACCATGGCTTATGCTTCTTCAATTTATAATAACCTATGTTCTCTCATTCTGAAATGTTTATATTCTGTCAAATAGTTTCCCAAGCTCCATTAACATCCACCTCAGCATCTAAGTTTTCCAAAGCTGCGAACCTATTCGAGATGGCAACACGATACTGCTCTTTACTCTTTACCTCATTTAATTTCTTGACACTGAACCTCTCCATATGAAATATATGCATTGTTTAATCACTGCCAGTCTCTCTGTAACTTTTGCCACCAAGAGACACTGATCAGTAATGTGCTTCCCTGAACAGCGGGACATCAAGGATACTTGATTGCCATCTCTTATCAATCGAAATATAGTCAATTAGATTGTGAGTCTTTCAGCACCATGTCTGTAACAGTTGTAATGCCTGTTTTCATGCATCAAATGTTGCAGGACTAACTGCCTAGTATCATTTGCTTCTAAACTCTCCACCTCTTTCTATGTTTGTTTACTGTGATTTTATTCAAGTGCAGACAAGTTATTTCACTATTCTGTATTATTAAATATTTCAGAAACTATATTATTTACTGCATTAAGGAATAACGTTGATTCTTGCAGTTAATTTCTGAACAGTGATGGAACACTACCTCAGAGTGCCCTTGCTCAATTACACTCCCAAAAAACTAAATGTGGCTGGGGATTACAAACTTATTCTATATAATATTTTTCTTTTAGAAGTGCCAAAGGATAATGGCATATTTCCTACAGAGAAAGACACAACAGTAAGTTTATAATTCCAGAAACAAATACCTATTGCACTTACCCTGCTCTGACTGTTAAAGTTTCTGGCTGGAACGAACAAAGTACGAGGAAGCGTCGGGTGCTGTGTGTGAGGATGGGCAGATTTTCCTGCACCAGCACAAATGTGGCCACAGTGGTATCATTGACATGTGTACCACACATCTTGTGGTCTATTCGCAGTATGTAGGTATCTCTAGGGCTCTCTGGGTCGCCATCTACAGCACATCGTTCTCCATCAGCTGCCTCAACAGCAATGCGGCCTCCAAAATGTGGACCCGTGGCTACTTCTACTTCACTTGCATGAGGCAAGCACTGTGTTGCACGTGCTGAAACTGCACATTTCTCAGGTCATTAACTGAGAGCAGGAAGTGGAGACATGAAAATTTCAAACTAATACAATGGTAATGTAAAGAAAACTAAACATATATTCACTATCTTGTCAGCAAAATGCATGATATATATAATGACAGTTAAATCCCCAAACAGTAAGTTAGAGATCAAGCAAATATTTTCCAAGAAGGAATTAAGAAAAGAGAAGATTTCGGCATTGTTTGCTACCGTTCAGTTCACAATGTTCTGTTTTTCTGTCTCATATCTTAGAGTATGCAGAACTACAATTTTATGTTTTGTTTTTATGTGAGACTTAGTTTGTCATCCAGAAAGAATATAGATTAAGGGTCAAGTTAAAAGCTTTTTGAAAGTAGTATAATGCTGACTGACTGACTAACTGCATGGGGCTAGTCCTTCTAGAGAAGCCAACAGTCACTCAGCTGTTGGAAAACTTCTGAAATTGTCATGACACCTGATGGTTCATTACTATGTTCAAAAGAGCCATCCTCAGGTCTCTATCCTGAGCCAGATGAATCCAGTCAACATCCTCTTCCCCCAAACCTGTATATCTAAGATTCAGTTTAATATTACCCCTCCCATCTATAGCTAGCTCTTCCTAGTTGTCTCTTTCAAAGATGTGAAATGGCATTTAAAACTATTATTTTGGACTTTGTACATTGTGCATGTCTATTAAAACCACTGTCTTTTGGAAATTTTTCCCTCTTCAGGTGAACAGGATTTGAGAGCAAAGCTATTCTGTCATGTCACTCTACAGATCCACTCTGAAACTAAGGACAAAGTCCTGAGTATTATTTTGAAGCAATTGATAGACTGAACAGGGTGCTGAAGAGAATATTTGGATCCTTGATGGCAGAAGTAACAGGGGTAAAACTGCATATTAAGGAACTTCATAATGTGCACAAAATAAAAAAAAAAAAAAAAAAAAAGAGAGAAATGTACTCAAAAATTTTAATTAGAAAATCTGAGGAGATGAGATAATTTAGAATATCTAGGAATACCTTGAGAACTGTATTAAAATGAAGCTTAAGGAAACAGCGTGCCAGGATGTGGACTGGATTTATGTGGTTCAGGATACAGTTCAGTGGCATGCTGCTGTGAGAATAGTAGTCTGTTTTAGGTTCCTCAAAAGGTGGGGAAGTTTTTATTAGCTTGTCACAAAGGGCTCTGCTCTGTGTAGTCAGTTATTTAGCTACAATAGTTAGATTATTTGTCAATGTAGTGTGGCTTATGCATTTTATGATGAACTTTACAGGGACAAAAGGAATTTTAAATTTAGGCCTATAATAAAAATAAGGTGGACAAATACAAGATGTAACCTTGTTTAAATTCACTGAATCAGGCTAGTTCAGGTTCATTTCCCTATATACATTGTATTATAATACATGAGGAATGGTAGGGAACATTCAGTTTTACTGCATTATACTGTCTTAGGTGTAGCAAACATTAAGATTCAATGAAGGGGTAACTCTTTTTCTTTTACTTGTTCTTTGATGGTATTATTATTTTCTGTTGTAAGAAAACATGTTCCCTTTCAAAACTCTATTTATTCTTCAAGAAAAATAACACAAATAATATTTCTTATTCTGTATATAATTATATTTGGGCAAAGTTATTCCCTACAGTTGTCTCACTTATTTCGGGCCATTTGTATATTGGTTTCACCAATGTACTGTACTTTTCTGCAAGGATTTTTTTGTTAACCCAAAATATATTCACAATTTTCTAAATCTTAAGTAGGCCTACTTCTTATATTAACTACTTACTTTGTTGTATTAACAGGTTCATATTATACAATTTTATTTTATTCTAGGGTCCATAATATTTGATTACACTGTTGTAATATTTCATTACTTATTACCAGAAAGTCTATTATGTTTCCAAGTTGCTTGTTAATGGGCTGAAGTAAATGCCGTATTTTATTTACAAACCATTAAACAAACATGACAAACCCCATAAAATTATATGGGTGTGGTGCTTGTTATCAAGCAGATTTAAAGCCTCCCCTAAATATCGTCTTCACTGATAAATTCAGCTTTAAATGTAGATCTATAAATGACAGGATTGAAAGGTATGTAAATATCATCATCATCATCATTATTATTAGTATTATTATTATTATTAAAGTGGGCACGTGGTAATGTAGTTGGTTGATGCACTATGCAACAAGCTGGAAGGTTGCGGGTTTGATTCCCGATGACGTCATTGGATTTTTTCAATTGACCTAATCCTTCCAGCCACACTATGACCTTGGGTTCAACTCAGTCTCTAACAGAAATGCGTACCAGGAATCTTCCTGGGGATAAAGGGCAGCTGGCACCTAAGGCTTACAATCTTACCGCCATCTGTCAGCCAATTATATAGAAAATGTGGGAGTCTCAACATTTCACAACCCCATGGGCCTCCACAGCTTGTTACAGGGATAGTTTTACCTTTTTCCTTACCTCTTCATTATGCATTAAAGAATACATTGTAAATGTACTGTTATGGTTGTGACACTTACAGCCTCTGGTCGACACTATGATGCTGCTGCGGAGTAATTTGGTGTCACTTCTATGTTCTTCTCTGTTGCTTGACTCTACAGGCCATACATCAAATGAGTAGTTAGTTGACATCCGAAGACCACTTATGAATACTGCATACATACGAAACTTGGCATTTCCGGACATTATATCCCAGCCTAGTGAATCATCGATCATCTATAAACATACGGTTTTAAATTTATGTGTATACTTACATATTTGTATGCACTGCAATAACTACAGAAGGAGGAGAATAATACCAAATTCGAATATTTAGTCTGATTTCTATCTTGCAGGTTTTTCTTATGTTTCTTAAATTTTAGGCCTAATGAAGAGCTTTATAATTCGTTTTCACTTCTAACACAAAAGTGAAGACTGTGTGGGGGTATACATCACCACATATCATGGTGTAGTTCATTAGAAACAATTTTAGGCATTCTTACTGTGATTAGATGGATACAAGAAATAGATACACAGCTTTGTTTGAAAAAGGTCACTGGAAGATAATACATGGGACACAAGGACTTTGCTGGAAGAATAATATTACACTCGATTAGACTTGAAAGGATTCTGACGATGGTGTATACTGTACTTCTTTTGGCTTGTTTTGGACTTCATCCATCGTCTGGTATGTAAAAGACAAAAGACCACGATGTTTCGGAAACTGGATCTGTCTCCATCTTCAGGTGGGTAGGGGAGCTAGTCGCAATCACTGAACCAGTGATTGAGACTAGCTCTTTGTAACGGGCCCAACTGAGTAGGTTTATCCTCCCTTACTCACCTGAAGATGGAGACAGATCCAGTCTCTGAAACGTCGTGGTCTTTTGTCTTTTACATACCAGATGATGGATGAAGTCCAAAACAAGCCAATAGAAGATTACACTCGATGTTATACAAATAGGTTAAATTGAGTTGGATCAACTGGATCAGCATATAAGTATATAATAGGGAATTTACTGATCATCTGAACAGTCACTGAATGATGTAATTCAGTTGCAGAAAGATGGGTCACACCTTGGAGCGACACCGGTGCGGGCCCCAGGCCTGCAGCTCGCAGTAATGCACTTGGAAGCCAAAGATCTTTGGGGATTGGCGTTCATATTCCCACCTCAGTGTGACATCACGGAAGTCCGGTTCAGCTGACAGGTGAAGTACTTCTGGAAGCAGACCATAATTGATCAGAAAGTGAGGGAATACAAAGACCATCTGAACATGACCTTGAGGCAGCATAATCGACAGTTGACATCACAGCTAAACAGTCACTAAAACGGGCTAAATAATTAAAAAAGGAGAAACTCTTTTATCTTTTCAGAATGTCATCAAAAAGACCTTCCTCTGACCGAAAGAATGCATACATCATCTTCTACGAACCTGTAATTTGTTGACTGGGGGCATATGCTATATGTTGATGAGCTTAGTCAGGTGTTTTATTTATGGTTCTTGCTTTCCCAAGAGGCAAAATAAACACTAATGTTCTTGAAGGAAAATTACTCCTATTGTACCCATTGTTTATGTTATTGGTAATTAGGGCAGAAAATAAACTGGAAGAAATAATAAAACAAAACAAGAATGAATATTCAAATATACAGTTGCTGACATATGATGCAATAAGCAAAGAAACTAAAACTGCCTGGGGTCACATTTTCTCCTTACATTCTCCCAATATGAAATTAGAGCCAGGCTATCCTTGTAGGGTTTCTGTGGTTTTCGAAAGGTTAGGGTAAATGCCCCACGAGTAAGTATTAATGTTCCATTGTGGTGTATGTGAACCACAGTTTGCAAACATTTTTGTCTTCTTCATTCTTCAAAATCATTAATTAATTAATGAAAGTAAAAGTAAAGAAGGAGTTCTGGGAAGAACTAACCGCCTACTTTCCTTTCATTATAATTTTAATATCTGGTACAAGAAGTAAAAGAAAACTTCAGTATGTATGCCTAATGAAGTAAAAAAATCAATACAGTTTAGGAGACTGCAATGTTGGTATTACTGATGGGAGTGATTTATGAAGTAAACTGTTGAGATGGCTTCAGGTGGCATGATACACGTGCCAAGTTTCATGAAGATTTCTTCTGGCAGTCAGGTAACAGTATTAAGTTTATTACCTAGACAATCTGAGAAGTTGTAGTGTTGGTACTACTGATGAGAGGGATGTATTAAGCACCAAGTCTCATGACGACTGGTTCAGGTATTTACGTAATATTAAGGGTATTACCTCAAAAATTTGAGGCTACAGTGTTGATATTACAGATGAGAAGGATTTATGATATACTGAAATGGCATCAGCTGGCATGACATACGTGTACGTACCAAGTTCAATGACGATCGGTTCAGGCATTTAAGTAATATTACGGCTATTCCCGCAAAGATTTCAGAGGCTCTAATGTTGGTACCACTGATTTAAGGGACTCACGGAATATACCGTTGAGATGGTTTCATGTGACATGATATACGTACATATATGCCAAATTTCATGTAGATTGGCGCAGGCGTTCAGGCAATATTAAGGTTTCACCTCAGCAATTTGAGAGGCTTCAGTGTTGGTATTATGAATTACGCCACCGAGATGGTCTCAGGAGCCATTATATTCACACACATCAAGATCCATAAAGATTTTCTCAGGCATTCAAAAAAAGTTGTTCCTGTGCTTATTTTTTTATTGCTAGTGGGGTGGGACTAAGTCCCTTGTACTGCGGCTACTTCTGGCCTATTGCACCAGCCCCACATTATAGGTGAGGGTGATTGTGAAGCAATTGGTGGAATGAAGATTGGCAGGGGAAACCGAAGTACTCGGAGGAAACCTGCCCCAGCGCCACTTTGTCCACCACAAATCCCACTTGACCAGACCCGGGATCGAACCTGGGCCGCCGCGGTGGGGAGTCAGCGACTAACCGCTTGAGCTATGGCGCGGCCAGTCCTTGTGCTTAACCAATTAAGCACTACGCCGTATACACGTATGGGGTGAGTGATTTCTTGACCTCGGCACTTGTTGGAGTTGAATGATGAGCTTCACGTTCCTGCCGCTTTAGCCCCGGTACTCATTGGAGAGGAGACTTGATGAGCCTCAGAACCGGTCTGGATGGCGTGGAGAGAAGAACAATTTTGATCCCACTGAGATCCGAACTCCGATTCCTCGGCCGTCCAGTCCGGAATATAAAGGTACATAACCAAAATATAGAGTAATTAAGAGTCATGCAGAGATGTAACACAGCAAGTGATCGGCAGAGATTTCGCCAGGTTGCCTGTGCAGCAGGGGACAGGAACATGTTTGCATATTTAGCAGATAAGGCACTGGCAGTCAATCTATACTGATATCGTTTATTTAATTTTCAGTTAAATTTGTGTTGCGTTTTAAGTATATGGGAGCTATAAGTTTCTAATTACTCACTGGCTAGCCGCTGGTTCTGGCTTGAACAACATTAATTAGGTTCCTATCGCGTCTTGGCAGGTCTAAACGGCCGTATCTTGTCCTGTCTCAGATCACAGCCGGTTACTCCAGACAATACGAACAACTTTTAGTTGGTCAATGGCCTCCAACCTTCTGCTCGTCAGAGAATACCACCAATTTTATGTCGCCTTCCTCATAAACCAGGTGTGTACAGATAATGAACCGTTACGTTTACCTGCATAAGGAGAGAAGCAACCCGTGGAAAGTAATTCTTCCGGTATTTTAGCTAGCTAATATTGTCACGTGTATGGAATGATTATAGACGGGGTTTGGAATTGGATTTATTGACCAAATTATACAATAGGAACTACAAGTATCTAATTACAGCACCATCGCTAATTTCCACAATTTACCAATAACTCCAGCACACGATAAGTTTTTTTCAGACTGCTGTGTCTTCACCGGCCTTTCTCTGGTAAAGGCTTCTAACAGTGGAGATTCTTCAGCTTCCGGGCTCAACTCCTCTCCTTCCAACTGTCTCTTTTCTTCAAATACTCCCGTTCAGAACTGACCTGGTTGCTCCAGTTGTCTTCCTTATAACTCCTGGGCACGGACCAACCTAAAGAAACCCGTTTCCTACAGTACCTCATGCGTATGCGTATCCGTTGCCGCAGGAACGTGTTTACCGAACTGACTATTGTTGCTTAATAAGAATCTTATTCCTAGCAACGAAAGTTGTTTCGTTGTTTCGCGGTCGTTGCCTAGAAACAGGTCTATATTTGTTTCTTGTAACACACGACCGGTGACAAAGAAAAATCTTGTGATAGCTCAGTGGGTATAGAGGCAGACTACGGGGTCGATGATCGGGGTTCGATTCCTGCAAGATGCAATAGATTTTTCACTATTCCAGTGTCCAGATCGGCTTTGGGGCCCACCAAACCTCCCATACAATTGATGCCGGAGACTCCTTCCCTGGAGGTAATGCGACAGAGGCGTGACCACTCACCTCCCTGTAGTGCCGAGGTCAAGAACGGTGGAGCTATACCTCCATTCCACCATAAATCTTCATGGCGTGGTGCTTAATTAACCAAAGAGACAAATTTACCTCATCGATAAACATAAAAAATAGCTTCATTTAGGACCGTCGACCTACGAAGTTCTACGGCTTAAAGACTTACTGGCTGAAGTTGAGGGGTCAGCTTAAACTTCCGGCAGATTTACTTCCGTCTCCCAAGGAAAGAACCCCCTCTGTTAATTGCAGAGGAATGTGTTAGGGCTCCAGTGCCGATCTAGATGTGGCGGAGAATACTATGACGGGAACTGATTCCCTGTTGTCCAACCAACAGCTCGCTACTTTACTGACTGAGCTTTCTCGCTGTACATTTAGTCATTAAGAGAGAGAGAACAGGAAGAAGCAGCTGGTTTAAGGTAGTATTTCTCCAGCTGTTGCGATATAACCTCCAAAAGCAATTCAGTGAATAAGTTACACATAACTTTCTTCATTCGAGGATCACGGATTCAGGAACACTACCAAAGATGATTATCATCGCATCTTCCACCTGCGACAACATTACTCTTTGCTGTCGTGACGGCTCAGTACTAACAAGCACCTCATTAGTTCCGCGTAATGTCCGTTGGATATCGTTTTATTATCAGTTAAATTTACAGCTGATGCACGTAGCTTATAATTCGTTCAAGAAAAGTTTATTGATCAACAGGGATTACTGTAAAAGCAACTGTCGCCCGAAGACAGAAGAAATGTAGATATCTGCCAAGTGGACAGACTCCTACTGGTATTTGCCGTTAAAGAAACTACTCCCATTACGAAAACATTTGCAGTGCTTCAAGACGTAACACGTGATGCCATTTTACAAATTAGGCAGTAGTCAGTACAATCCCAACTTAATGTAGCAACTTCCCGCTTAATTTTCAAAACGATTTTCATTGTCCTTTCAGAGAATCTCATCAGATTCTTGCATTGAGGTCTGAAGACATTTATTCTTGTTACAATACGTCAACTTTCCCGTTACACTTTCTTCCTTTCTTTTCTTATTATGTCCTTATACCATATGTTACCAGAGTGAAGAATTCTCAACAGAAATTCGATGGCACAACAAGGATATAATACTTAAATAATCAACTCTTGTTACCAAACTGCACACTACCACCGCGTGGGCATGCACAGAATGAGATGCCATTGTCAGTCGTGTTTGTAGAATAAAGTATACGTAGGCTGATCATAGTGGCCGCTCGGTCTGACGTATGGAATGTCTTCGCCCGCTCGAACACAGGGATCGTGAGTTCTACTCCCACTCGAAGCAAGGATGTATGTCTACATTTTTGTGTGGCCCCGTCCAAGGAGTCCTACGAACTGTGTACAAGATTAATAATTTCATGATTAATTCTGAATGGGAAAGAAGAAGGTATACATACATAGCGTCATTAAATGAGGAGCAACTTAGGCCTATACACTCTCAAGTTACACTCACTTTTCATAATAATTTAAATCGTTAGCCTAGTCGATCTGTGAAGGTGTGATACTTTGGAGTTGTGGTCTGATAAAAGCTTGTACCCTGAAAACGGAGGCAGTAGGTTTCTCCGAAACATTGTTAACTGACCACGAAACTATGTCATAACACATAAGATCATAAAATCTTAAGTTGGTGAGGATGCACACAATTTATAGCACAAAGTGTTCCCAAACGCATAATTAATAATGATATTCATGTATGGCATATAGAGATACATCCTAATTAAACTACATAATTAAAATAATTTATTATGAACTTATTGTGTTTGGATTATGTTATATAGCAAACTGCATTTTCGTCATGCTGTCTTACATTCGACCGCGTCTGTGGTCTACTCGTCAGAGTTCCTGGCTAGAGATCCAGAGGTCAGGGTTCGATTCCCGGGGCTAACATTTTCTGAGAAGTAGTGGGTCTGGACGGGATCCACTAAGCCTCGTGAGGATACCTGAGGAGCTATTTCAAGGAAATGACGGCTCCAGTCTACTAACGGCTGCTGGGATCCGTTGCGCTGACCACGCGACATCCTCTATCCTCTGATGTTGGCACTAACTTCCCCGACAAGAGGCGGTCTCTCGGTCGGTATAGTTCACTTGCGGACTAAAACCACGGAGTTTTTTTTTTACTTTCATCCTCAGGCACTAAAGCTGTTAGGGCTAATTTGTCCCATCACATATAACGTTTCTTCTTTGGATAGTCTAAAAGTTGTATATATTACCTTAATTCTTTGAAAGCTTGAGTACATGTCTGTAGATCGATATTAAACAAAATGGAATCCGACAGGTAGAGTGGATCTTTCGCTTCGGACATAATCCAAATCCTTCAGGCAGTTTGGGAGAAAGGAAGGTAAAGTAACAGACTCACGGATACCATCTCAGCCTCGCACTTCCGACTCCCTGCGCTTCTATTCAAAGTTCGGCACAGTATTTACAGCGTCACTGGTTTAGAAAGCGCCGGGATTGCTCAGTTCGGTATAGCAACCAGCTTACGGGCTGGACAACTGGGGAAACTTCAATTCGCGACAGGAGCACAGCTAGCAGACCGGCTCTGGGGATCACGGAGCCTCGTAGTCAACGAGTCAGGCGAGATATTTCAAGGATAAAGAAACATTCATCAACTGCCGAGGTTACGAATGTGAGGAGCTATAGCGCGACTACTCTACATATCGTCATGGAGTGGCGCTTCATGAAGTACAGGGACAGCTTTAACTTTTCTTTTGGTTAGAAGCGACGGCTGTGTCCCACTCTGATACAGTCGTGTTGTGGGTAAAGTGGAACAGGCGACAGACCACAGTCACTCGTTCTACATGCCGCAGAATGAGGCAGCCATGTGCTCACAAAAATCCTTTCTGGAACTGCATCACGGCTGGAAATAGTGGCTTCAGGTGTTGAGTGCAGAATGGCGGCGGTGAGCAGTGTGATATCCTCTGCAACCTCTCATCCAAATGTAAGAATAAAGCCGGCACTTGAGTGAACCGCAGTGCTAGCAGCCATCTTAGTACATGGAGCCGAACAAAATCCTTCTTGAAAAAGCAACGGTCTCTAGGTTACTCAAAGAACTTCCCTAGCCTGCTACTTATCCCCAACCCTCACAACATATATTATTGAAAACCATTTAATATTATCCTCCCATCTAAGCATAACCTTGCAAGTGGTCTTTTCTCTTCAGGTTATCCGACAAAATTTTGTATGCATTTCTCATATATCCCATGTGTGCTGCATGCTCCGCCTATCTTATCCTCCTTAATCTGGTCATCCTACTAATGTATGGTGAAGAATATAAATTACATCTTCTTCCAGCCTCCTGCTTCTTCCATTTTGTTGGCTCTATAGATTTTCCTCAGCACTCCATTCTCAGTCACAATATGGAAGATTATGTTTCACACCCATGCAACAACACAACAAGAAAAATTACAGTTAAATATAATTACTGTAATCTTTAAAATTTTATGTTCTTTCTGGAGATTTTCTGGGATCACTTTGAAAAGTATTGTTTCTTAGTGGTTACATTTGTAGTAGGAAATTGAAGACAAACTAAGAAATAAACAGCGGAACAAATGATTGAAAATACTTGAAATACGAGTGTAAGGGAAGTACTAGGGCCTAAGAGGTTATGAATTATGAGAGTTCAAAATGGAGCTGAACCCTTCTTGAGAAGCAGTCAGTTATGCAGCTACGAAAGAATTCCCAATATTTTATGGAACCCGAAGGTTCATTATCATGTTCACAAGAGCCTTTGACTGATCACTATCATGAGCCAGATCAATCCAATCCATCACACCATTCTCTCTCTATAACCTCTATTTAATATTATCCACCCACCTCCGTTTTTGGTTTCCTAGTGGTCTCTTTCCTTCTGGTTTTCCACCAATATCTTATATGCATTTCTCTTCTCCATCATGCGTGCTACATGCCATTCTCATCTCATCCTTCTTGACTTGATCATTCTAATTATACTTGAGAAAGACTTCAGGTTATATGAAGCTTTTCACTATGCAGCTTTCTCCAACCTCCTCTCACTTAATTTCTCTTCGGTCCCAATATTCTCCTCAACATCCTGTTCTCAAACACCCTCGGTCTATATTCCTCTCTTAATGTCAGAGACCAAGTTTCACACCCATACAGAATCACAGGAAAAATTATAGTTTTTTATATTCTCATTTTTACGTTTTCAGACAGCAGACAAAAAGAAGTACGGCTCTGAACTGAGTGGTTCAAAGCATTACCCGAATTCTATCTCCTCTTTATTTCATCTTAAATAAAAATTTGATCTCCTACTTTCGTTCCATACTGTGCCACATTTTCAAAGGATGTATCAGCTATCATTATGTCATTGATTTTGTCCTGCATTCTGGTGATGATACAACACATACTTAGTTTTCTAATCATTTACTTCTAGACCAAGCTTCTTACTGGCGCCAATTAAAGTTTCACTCAATTATAACGCTATCGCTATTCTGCACACTATTTCTTCAGCGTTGCACACGCACTAGGATCCTCAGTCTTTACTAGTCGTGTCCTGGCAACGGATCTCAACACGGAAACTAGCACTTCACAGCCTCCCGTACAGAACGGAACTCTCAACTGAACTATGTGGTACTCCTTTCCGTAACGGCTTCGTATCCTTGATTCATTCGCGGCTTCTCAGCTACAACTGACGAGTCAAAGTCAGAGTCACACTGCGACTGACGGGCAGTCAGTAAGGCTTGGTGTCGAGCCCCATCTTGAGCTCATTACCAGATATTTATTACTGTTTGACATTACGGTCTTGTTTTTGATGGGCGCCCTCTCTGACGAGAAGACGGGTCTGTCTTTTGTCAGAGTCATTTCTCATACTGTAAAGGATATTTACATTTTACATGTTACAAGTTAAACATGTTAATAAATATAAAATATATACAGGGCCTCTGTCAGTCCAGGCTCAGTATCACTCCTCGGTCCAAGTCCAAGTCCAAGCCACATTACGACTGACGGACCGTCAGTCTGTCTGTCTTGGTGTCGAGCCCCGCCTGGGGCTCATGACCGGATTTTTTTTCTTTTTCTTATATGAAAGTTACTGTCCTGTCCATTTGGGGCGCCCTCTCTGAAGAGAGGTCGGGTCTGTCATTTGTCGGTCATAGTCTGTGTTAGTAAGTTCATTGTCAGTATTTACATATATTTACAAATTTGATCTTAATTCCTATTTCTGTGTACAATATATACAAGGCCTCTGTGGTCCTCGGCAAGGACCACACAGAAAACCTCTTCCATTCTTGTATTACAACGCAACTGCCTACCAACGAGTTATAACAATGTGTTCCCTACTGTTGTCTGTATTCGTTGATGCGAGAATGTTTACGGTGTCGTTGCCTAGCAATGATGACATTCCTCCACTGTTATAGAGACGACCCATAAGCCATAGTATTACCACGTATTATTCCTCTACAGTCCTTTGGTGGGTCTTGGTCGTTCTTCAGTTTCTTGGTCCTATACACCAGGCATGTCCAACGTGTCGATCGCGGGACGATTTTTGGTCGATCTCATAGGCCTATAAGGAAATTATACGTGAAAAGCCTGTAAATTCACCTGTAAAATAATATGATTATATTCGGATTTTGAAGGGATAGTACGTATTAGTCAACCCTATTTTTCTGTTCTTATGTAGCTTACGTGAAAATTGCTTTACACTTGTGTTAAGTGAACTGTGGGGAAGTCCCTACTCTATCCCTATCACGTGAACTCTTCTGACGCAAGAGTGATCGACAGAACGTGTGATTCACTTCGTTCCCTCCCTCCAGTCAACTGTGAATCCCCGTACGTTGAACTAACAAGTGAGACGTATTATTATATTAGGTGTTAGTGGGGATTTGTTGCATTGCTGTGCGTTAAACAAATATTGAGTTTGGGGATGAGCTCAGTGTAATCAAAGGGACAGTAAATGCTCTGCCCACGTTATTTTATTAATTTCGAAAGCGTCTGTGTGCGTGTGCCAGATAAAAGAGTTACCTCAATATAGTGGAAAACGCAACGCCTCAGTATCCTTGCCAAAAAAGGGTAATCAGGAAGGTCATTATAATGCTCTCCGTAGCAATAAGCATGATGCTGATTTTCCACCCAAAAGTGAAATTCGTAAACTTAAGCTCAAAGAACTTAAATCGAAATTAGCTGCTGAACAACAGTTGATGGCAAAACCAATGTCACTTTCTAACAATGCAACCAAATCATACCTCAAGGTCAGCAATTTGTTCGTTAAAAAATGCAAACCTTTCACTGAAAGGGAACTTGTAAAAGAGTAATTTTCTTGAAATAGCTGATAATCTTTTTGAAGGATTTAAAAATAAGAAAGAGATCGTAGCTACTATTCAAAATCTTCAATAATCAAGAAACACCACTGTGGGGCGAATAGAAATGATATGTGGAAACATAACTGAACAGCTGTTGAAAGATGTTTCCAATTGTGTTGCTGTCTCCCTCCAAATGGATGAATCTACAGATATCAGAGAGACAGCCCAGTTACTAGTTTTTATGGTTTTTGAAGATTTCAGTGCCAAAGAAGAACTAATTGGAATGATTTATTTAAAAGGGAGAACTACAGGTCAGGAAATTTTTAAGCGCTTTGCTGAGTGAATCCCATACATACTGCCATAAAGGCTTATCGGAAATACAAATGTTTCCAACAAAATTTGGGGAGAAAAACGAAGCACACATTTTGTGTTCGGTTTTCAGGTAGATAAACAAAGGGCACTATCCCCAAAAAATGATACTCTAAAATTCGGAACTTTTATATTTACAAATATAATACCAGTCTTCCACACAAGGGACGAAAATCTCTTACACTTGCCGCAAATAGATCCCTCTTTGATTTCAAATGAGGCATTTCGGCCATTATAGTTTTCTACTGAAAATGCGGTAATAAACGTCAGCCATCAACCACCAACAGCACCCCAGACACACCCCCACACAGTGGAAAGGAATGGGCAGACAATGAGGCAGTACTACAAGCACAATATCAATCTTGTACAACAAGAAATCTACACAGAAAAAAGCAATGACAACAGAAGCCAGAATGTCTATAAAATTACTCAGTCCATCGGCAATTTATACGAAAGCAAGAACTCTACACTTCGACTCTAAAGGCACTTAAATGCCAATGTTAGTGCTAGAAATCGATGCACACTAAGAAACCCCCTCCTTAATACTTAAGCCTATGATAATGGTCCTAAAGGGCTGAAATATGTTAAGGTATATTTTATCGAATAAATAAAGTTCTGGGCGTTGTACGTGATTGTTTTTAGCCTATTTTCTTTATTTTAAAAAATAAAAGGAAGCTTATGAGATCACCATGCCATCTGTCTTCTCCAGAGTAGCAGGCCCAAGGAGAAAGCGGCACTTCTGTAGGCTACTCAGGACAAGTAACCTAAAGGAGGTAGAAACGCGACACGACGCCTGAAAACCAAAACAGTGGAGCTAGAATAGAAGGCTGTTCTTAAGAAACGGCTTTTAAACACATTACCGTGGCAACGAATAAACACAACAATAAAAGAAATGCTCGATGCTCTGTTTTCTATGCAGTCCATTTCGTATCCAGTATTCAGTTCTTCCCAGAATTTCTGGTACTTCATGATTCCACATGATATTCTGCGGGCCTCTAATAATAAATGTCATACCCAACGAATTAAAGACCTGTCTCACAGCGCCTCTAACACCTCTGGGAATTTCCATGTCTCATATTTGGTCCTTGTCGTTACCATATTCCTACCCGAAACCCGAAGTCTGCTCTTTCCTCCCCCAAACCTCACACCCCTCGATATAGCAACCTCGGCCGTTGAATGTCCAATTTAATTTCTACGAGCAGTATTTTTTCTCCATGGATTAGTTTACGACCCTGTCAGTACACAAACTACATAGTGTCCGATGGTAGGAGAGACGGAGAAATATCCCGTGTGGAGGCGAGGTCGAGTACCTCCACCGCCCTGTGAGTCGTAGGAGGCGACGAAAAGGGAAGTCTTGAATCTGAAATAGCAAAATAGGATCACAAGTCCCACGGGACTCTAGCCCAAGAATGGCTGCACTGGCGAGGACCAGCAGCAATTGTAAACGACAGACCCGTCCTCTCGTCAGAGAGAGAGCCCCACATCAGAAAATACGTAACTGTCTGGCAGTAATAAAAATCTGGTCGTAAGCCACAGATTGTTTCTTTATTCCGAGACAGACTGGCCGACTGACATCGGTCGTAATATAAAACTCAAGACTCAGATAAACAATGAATTGGAAAGGATCTGGAAAGAAGCGGTCGCCTTGTGATCGAGGATCGGAGCAGTCACTTTAATTTAATTCTACAAAAACAGATTTACAATGCTTAATGTTTCTGTCGCGAAACTTTGTTACTTCTGAGTAAGATCCAGCAAGCACTGTCACTTGTGATAGACAATGGGTTCACGAACCAGGCAAAAGCGCGTCTGTTAATTTGTAAGAGCAGAAGACTCATACTATTATGTGAAAGTTGTTCGTGTATGCAGAGAACTTACGTATACTGTAGTCCGGTGACACCAATCTTCTACGATTTTTGTCCACTTTCCTAACTTTAGAGGAAAAACAGTCTGGCGGTACCATCATATTGTAGCGTGTGAACCCGTTGCTAAGAGGTGGAACTGCAAACATCAGCCGTTTCTAGGTAATGCCCGCAAGCAACAATGAAGGTGTCACGATACATGACGTGTACAGCCGTTGCTATGGAGCGCCCGTAGTTTACGCGTGCGCGGTGACGCCACACAATAGAAGAGTTAATTCAGGCGGTGGTTTATGTAGGTCCGCTCCGAGGCTATATGACTTGACCGATTGTGATCAGTTCAGTTACCAGCAAACGTTTAGTGGAGACACTGCATAGTGATAGCTTTTGTAGAGAGTTGTTACCACGTAAAGACTAGTGAAAGTAGATTGATAAGAGTTACTGTGAAGTGATCTGTAGAGTGTAAATCAATAATAATGTAATAATTATTTGTAGTTACCACTTGTAAGTGGTCAATAAATATATACATCAATCCAAACCATGTCTATACTCACTAATATACGCAATAATATTACGACATGTCAAACTGTAGCGGTTGGAGAACGGACAACGGGAAGAAGAGAAACACCGAGCCAGACAAAAAGACGTTGCGAGTATAGCCTTGGAAGGAAAGCAGCGGTGATGTACTGTTAGGCTATTCGGGACGAACAGCCTTAAGAAGGGAGCAGTGTGACATGTCAAACCGTTGTTGGGTAACGGGATATGGAACGAAGTTACGCAACAGTAAGGAAAGCGGTGTTTGTCCGTGCCGTGCCGAAGCGCGCTGGTTGCTATGCTGCGTTGCAGTAAACATCTCTCGGCAACGTTGCCTAGCAACGCCTCTGTAAACAAGGCGATTACGCAACAATGAAGCGAGGTGCGTTTTCCGTTGTCCAACTGAGGGTTTATAAGAGTAACTGGAATGCAGAAGGAGTTCAGTTTAAGTCTAGCATTCGCCGGAGTTAGTTGAGCATTAGCAGTCGGTTTCCAGCCTTCCAGGAGAAGAGTTGGGTTTTAGCAGTCACTGAGCAGATCAGAAGACGCCTCACCGAGAATTGCGATAGTGGTGAAGAAACGTCAAGAGGATGTGTTAGGTAATAATAATAGTACTTGTAAGTGTGGATAAGAGCGTGTCAAATAAATAATTGCTGAATACGAGACCCACGTGAAATTATTCGTCGCGTTATCTAGGAGACAGAAGCAGGTTACCAGGTATCACGCCACAATATTGTTACATGATGCCTGGGAACTGGAACAGTGGAGATATGGCTGTCCGTTGCTAGACAACGACTAGGTAAATACGTTCCCGAGACAATGGATACGCAAGCAACAATAGAGGAACTAATGTTTCAAACGAAATACCCATTGTTAGAAGTCGTTGCCAAGCAACGAGTACGTGAAGACATAGCTGACTGAGAATACTTGGTATCTGCTACAGTTATTTGTAGAGTGTGCAGAACAGCGAAGTGCTGTAACTATTTGTGGTTACGTGTAATAAGTATTTAGTAAATTCAGTAATCGATCCAAACCCTGTGTGTAATAACCAGGGCCCGGATTTTGATGACATGTCATCTTTTTTTCCTTGTATCCTATGCGATGCTCTTAAATATATAAATCTCGGGTATGAGCTGCTGGTTACAGAAATGTAAATTTTATGGGTAACTTTTGTCATTTTTTGACACTTTTAGGTTTAAGGTCATTTTTCATTTTGGGGGTAAGTTTTTAGTAAATTTTTGGACTTTTAAGGGCATTTCTTGTCATTTTTGGCCATTTTAGGGTATTTTTCTTATGTTTTCTGAAATGTGAATAACATGGAAGCGAAGTGTTCTTTCTTTTCTCCTTTAGGTCATTTTTTTAATATTAGCAGATCATCAAAGTCCGGGCCCTGCATATTACATTTTTTGGGTCATATTTTTGGTAATTTTTCTGGATTTTTTCGGTCATTTTTTAAATATTTTCAGGTCATCAAAATCCGGGCCCTGGTAATAACTATCACGTGACAACTAGTATCTGAAATGGAATTCGAACACACGCTTTGATGTCAACCGCCGCCATAATGATATTATTTTAATTTCAGTGCCATTGGAAATCTCAGAAAATGGATACCATACGATGCACAAAAAGATGGTTCACTGCTATACAGTCCAAACTAATGAGTTGTAAACGTAAGAAGTGGGAAAAGACCGAAGAACAAGGCTCAACTGTCAGCCGAGACACTCAAGATCCACGTGATCACTTTTCTTATGAAACCATGGAGGACGGCGAGGAAGTTACCTGGGATGAGCAAGTCATCTCGGACGACGGCGAGGAAGTTACCTGGGATGAGAAAGTCATCTCGGGCGAGGAAGAAGAAGATCCAGCGAGTTACTGTAAAGGCGGATACCATCCTGTAAGGATCGGGGATTGCTTCCATAGTAGATACTCTGTTGCCAAGAAATTAGGTTGGGGCACTTTCTCTACGGTCTGGTTATGCTGGGATACTATAGATAAGCAATACGTGGCACTAAAAGTGCTTAAGGGCGCACGAACTTATATTGAAGGTGCATTAGACGAAATAGATATTCTAAAAAGCGCTCGTGATTGTGATGTGAGCGATCCAAACAGAAACAAGACCGTAGAATTACTGAACTATTTTAAGATTACAGGTGTCAACGGCACTCACATGTGCTTGGTGTTTGAAGCGCTTGGCCCGAGTCTCTTACATTTATTATTCAGAAGCGAATATCGCGGTATACCTCTCGCGAATGTCAAATCAATAACCAGACAAGTCCTGGAAGGGTTAAGTTATCTTCATACAAAATGCAAGATAATCCACACAGACATCAAACCAGAGAATGTACTGATTTGTCTTGATCCGGATCATATGAAGAAGGTAGCATATTCGGAAAAAAAAAACGAGTTGCAAGGACAGGATCTACATTTGCCTTCTTCTATGACTCGTACTGCTGCAAGAATTTCTCTGCTGCCAAATCCGGATCCCGCTTTGGAAGAGTGTGACGTGAAGGTGAAGATAGCTGACCTTGGAAATGCTTGCTGGGTGAATCACCATTTTACAGAAAACATACAAACTCAACAATATCGTTCACTTGAAGTTATTTTGAAAGCGGGATATGGAACTCCTGCCGATATCTGGAGCACGGCGTGCATGGTATTCGAACTAGCTACTGGTAATTGCTTGTTCAATCCTCGCTCTAAGAAGTACTACTACAGTTGTGATGAAGACCACTTGGCTCTTATCACTGAGTTACTGGGAAGAATCCCAAGGGAGATAGCGATGTCTGGGAAACGCTTTCGTCGACTCTTCAGGCACAACTGCGACTTGTGGTACGTTAAGCCACGGAAACCTTTGGGACTCTACGAGCTTCTAACAAAGATATATCGGTGGGATCACGTGCAGGCAGAGGAGTTCACAGCATTTCTGCTTCCAATGCTTAAGTTCGATCCTAACCGCCGTGCCACAGCTGAGGAATGCTTGTTGCATCCTTGGCTAAAATCAACGAGACCTCTTAAGAAATAGCAGTCAGAAGAACAACTCTTTGTAGAGGGAACTGAATATTGCAAGTGCTGGAACTATTTGTAGTTCGGGGTAATACGCACTCAACAAATTCAATAGTCAGTCCGGAACCTTTTTCTAGCCACTAACACTAACACTAACACTAACACTAATACAATATGTATCTATATGTGTGTCTGCTGACTGGTGGAAATATTCGAAACGATGGGGAGGGAATTTATTAGCCTTGATACAAAAGGTACGGATTAACTGGCAGCTAATTCGAACATTTTAAAAGTTCCTGGTGTACATAATATCAGCACGCTAGTAGTACAAGGTTGATTCTTTGAGAACATAAATATACACGCAGTAATTTAATTTAGAACTTAACTTAAAATCTGTATGGTGAAAGTTCTTCTGAAGTTTCACATGGTTGTTCAGAGAAGTGGAACAGGACAAGGCGACGGAGCAGAATCTTCTGATCTGCTGAAGTTAATTAGTGACATACCGTCGCTTGGCCTTTACCAAAATCAGTACAGAAAGACACCCTAAGAGACACTAGGCATAATGCAGATTTCAGCCGATGATTTAGCACCTTTGTTTATTGAGCTGGCGTAAATTTGAGAACTTAGTTGTAAAAAAAATCGAAACTCTTAACACACATTACATCAAATTCATTTTTAAGCCAACGGAATAGTAGTGTAATGCAGTGTTTTTCAACCGTCGGGCCGCGACCCAGTACCGGGCCCTGGCGTCAATTATATCGGGCCCTCGTCTTATAGAAAAAAAGAATTTACCGGGCCGCCGTCTACCGAAGGTTGAGAACCACTGGCGTAATGTACATATGTAGTTCATATGTAATAATATACACGTCTATGTTTTTCTATTTAATTGTTAACACTCGACTTCAATTGCCTGTTGTATCTGGTATTCATGCTGTTAAATATAGTTGTTATGCAACACACATGTATTGTTTTTACTGCACTACACTACCCCAATTGTCAGCCATGCAACCCCTATTCAGAGATTACCCATACAAAAGACTACTTATGAACTTTAATCCGATTGTCTTCTTGGAGAAATGTCACTGTTCTTGCCCCATGTTTCTACCGCAATAATCCGGTCTTTCTTCCGCATGATCGTCGTGGTGCCTCGTTTGGGCGAACTGTGAGAACACAATGATAGGCTGTACGTTTTCGTGAATTTCGGCCGCGTTTTGCAAACTGCTGTTCTTATTGGGCTGACATGTTAGACCAGTTCCACACACCGGAAATATTAAATCCTTAACAAAATTAGAAGTCACATTGTAACATAACCTAAACAGTTTAATGAAACACAATCGTAGAAAAACTGGTATGTCCCCACTTGTCTAGAAATTCATCGTCTTTTATGGAACTCGAACACTCGTTAAGGTGTTTACAGAAATCCGCCACTGATCCGTACCATAAGGCAAGTAAATCCCGTCTCTAACTTCCCATTCTACGAGGGTCGTACTGAAAGTCATGAGCAATGTTACACCTCAGGGGGAGGGGGTGAGAAAATATGATTACTTTAGTCTGTCGCTGGCCAGTTAGTTAAAATTATCGCGGCCCTCGGCTGCCGTCGGCTGTCTTGGTTATGGTCGCTCGGGATCGGTCGTGGACGGGATAGTTACGAATGCGTGAATCAAAATTCCCGGCGTACATCTCATCTTATGTACACTGGTCTATTTACATTGATATTTACATTAAAAGGGCCGCCTTCGGCCTGTTTACATCACACCTTCTCGCTAAGCTCTTTCTAATTTCTCTGTCGGGGGGAGGTACCGTGAGACTGTTGCTTCCCTTCATGGTTTGTCACTCTCTACTCCATTTCTACCCTATTCTACCCTGGCTCTCGCTGGGGTACACTGGAGACTGCACTTAAGATCACACAACACTTTTATCAACCTAATGTTTAAGAGCATGGCGTATATGAGCAAAGAGACTTACTTGTAATACTAATGTAGATAACTGTCGCCATCCCCCATCTCGTAGCACACATATCGAATAGGGCCTCCGGCTGACAACTCAATATTATGTCTTAGCTTCCCCAAGTCCCCTAAATTCAGTAATTTATAGTTTCAATTTGCTAATTCAGCTGTTGACGACAGAGGGTAGTTAACTCCTCCCTTTTGTTCTCAATTCTCAAACTTGTATTCTCATTGAAGAAAGCAGTCTTCTGGGATTTGGCACCGTGTATATGTGGTGTTAACCGACGTTTCGGAGGAACGTATCGCCCCCATCTTCAGGGTAGAAGAAAAAGTATAAGAAATCTGCAAGCG
>NW_019721014.1:102531-109074 GCF_002891405.2 Cryptotermes secundus | reverse complement strand
TATTTTTCCACATAATCGCCACTTCTTTGTACAAATTTCTCCCAGCGTTCTGGGAGTTTGAAAATTCCCCTTCTGTAAAATTCCGTTCCAGCCTTCCGAAGACACTGACGCACTGCTTTCTGAATTGCCTCCCTTGTCTCAAGACGTTGTCCACGCAGCTGATCCTTCACAAATCCGAAAAGATGGTAGTCGGAGGGTGCCAGATCAGGGCTATAGGAGGGGTGTTGAAGAACTTCCCACCCCATCTTTGCAATTTCTTCCAATGTGACCTATGTGGTCTTGGGTCAATAACCGCGGGACCCAACGAGCACAAATTTCCTATAGCCCAAGCTTTTAATCATCTCCTGTACTGCACTGTGCCCTATTCCAAGTTTTCGGGCTATTGTGTCCACAGTCACTCGCCTGTCATCTTGAATGATCTCATCCACTCTTTCCTTGTTGCGTTCAGTTGAGGCTGTTCGAGGACGACCGCTCCGAAGCTCATCTTCGATGCTGGTGTTCCCATCTTTAAAATGTTTCACCCATCTTCGAACACTGCTTGCACCCCCATGCACACACTTCCATAAGCATGCTGAAGTCTCTGGTGAATTTCTGCAGCAGGGATTTCCTCTTTCACAAGAAATTCGATGACAGCATGCTGGCGAAACGACATATGGTTGTCGGCCATTTTGTTAGGATACTGGTCACGTGATGCAAGCTATTGACGTCACAAGACACTCAAGGCTAACACAACAGCTGGTTCCACCTACCACCGTACTCTCTTTCGTCTGCTGTTCCCAGGTTGCATGCAAAAAAAAATTGCTCATGACTTTCGGTACGACCTTCGTATATCTTTAAGACCTGTTTTAATAATATCCTGCTATCTAAACGGTCTCTTTCTTTTGGGGATACCTACTTATAATTCTTACGCATTTCTCATATGTCTCGTGCGTTCTGATGCCATTCCCCGTGGTCTGTATCACCCTGGTGGTATCTGGTGCTGATCCCAGCAGAAGTCCTGCCTTCTGCAGCTAACACTGGGAACGAATGTTTCTGTTTCATTGCTTACGTGAATACAAGTCCGCGTCATTTCTATGCGTTTTGTGTAGGTTGAAGCCTTAAGAGGGAACGATCCCCAGTCCAGGGTATCTTGCAAATGGCCTACGCATTCTACAATTTCAGAAAATAAACATGGATTCTAACAGAGACTGATACATAAAGGGTTGTAAAAGGAGGAGCAGGAGGAAAAGTCGATGACTGCTGAAGTTTGTTAAAATGTGGAAAGCGGTATGCAACTTTCACCACCTTCCTGTTGCGTCATCTCTCTTGGATTCAAACATTCTCCTCTACAACGCAATCCTTATGCAGGAAACGCCTGTGTGTGGTGTTTATGTTTCCTGTGTTGGGTTTCTATGTAATAAAAGTAGGAGTTGCGTGCAAGTTTTTGGGATGTATCTTAAGGCAGGCAGAAGATTTACAATTTCTTGGACTACTAGCTTCCTCGAATTTTCACACGAAAGTGATGCGGTGCCTTCAATGGGAGAGTTCATTGCTCTCGCTGTTGTCTCTTGACGCCTCTTGCGCTTTACTGTCAACATCTCCATGTCCAGGCTCTGGCGACAGATTTATGACGGTGCAATTGTTATATCTGGTTTGAGGGAAATGTTAGATCTAAGATGGCGACACAGACATGAATGTGCTGCTGAAGAAGCGTCACTTACAATTGGGCTGGTCTATTCTCTTACAGACGGTGTCTGAATTGACCTCTTACGAAAAACCACGTCTATATAGTCTAGAAACAAAGTGAACTTCACGGCAGCCTAAGAAATCCTGAAATATGCTGTGACGTATAGACACGTTACAAGACAAAGACCACGAAACAAATTAGATAATAGCCGTTGCTGTGCAATGGCGCTGTAAACACGCCTCTACAACAATAGAGTTACTGTTGTAAACGGTGTTACGCAATCCATTGCTAGACAACTGTAACAGTTGGACTACAAGAAAGGAAACGGGGCATTTTCCATGTGGTCCGTGCCGATGAGTTATTTTTGTAACGAAAATGTTCACAATATTGAAGAAGGCGAAGCCCCACATTGAAAGTATAAGAGGCTTCAACTTAGCGGCGGCCAAGCATACGGCCGTTCAAGTAAGAACACTGCAGTTGTAGCTGATGCTACTAGAAATAAGCTGATGCTACTAGAAATAGGACATAATCTGCTGTACTGAGACTCGACTAACAGAGACCCTTTGTATATTTAATACGTAGGTAAGTCAATAAGTAAGTTACAAATGGATATAGAACTTAAAAAAATAAGAGTACTGATTTGAAAAATGCTTTTATTTCTCAACATAATCTCCCTCTACATTGAGGCACTTGCCCCATCGTTTCACAAGCCCTTGAAAACAAGTAGCATAAAATTCTTTGCGATGCTGTCGGAACCACGCGGTGACTTCCCTTTCTACAGCTTCATCGCCAGGAAAATGTTCAGCCGAAAGATGGTGTTTAAGAGGGCCGAACAAATGGAAGTCGCTAGGAGCAAGGTCGGGGTTATACGGAGGATGCTCGATGACTTCCCACTTGAAATTTCCAGCGTCTCATTTGTCTTGTTGGCAGTATGGGGACGCGCGTTGTCATGCAAGAGCAACATACCTTTGGTGAGGAGTCCTGGTCGCTTCCATTGAATGGCCTTATGAATTTTCCTGAGGATGTTACAGTAGGAGTCAACCCTCTTAAACACAATCTTTCGGCTGAACACTTTCCCGACGATGAAGCTGTAGAAAGGGAAGTCACCGCCTGGTTCCAACAGCAGCCCGAAGACTTACTGACTGACCGTCAGTCGCAATGTGACTTGGACTTGGACTGATTAATTCGTGCGGAGGCGGGGTCGAATACCTCCACCGTGACCATGCGAATCGTAGGCGGCGACGAAAAGGGAAATCTCAGACCTGAGACAGCAAAATATAGTCGCGAGTCCCAAAGGAATCGTACCCAAAAAAGACTGCGCTGGTAAGGGCAGCATATACAAAAGATAGACCCTCCTCTCGCCAGATAGGGCTCACCACAAAAACAAGACCGTAACTGTCAAACAGTAATAAATATCTGGTCACGAGCCCCAGATCGGACTTGAAACCAAGACTGGCTGACTGACTAACCGTCATTCGCAATGTGACTTTGACTAGTTAGGTACCACTTGACAAAAGGCCAAGCGCATTCACAAGAGACAAACCCATCTTCTCGTCAGAGAGGATATTACATAACGACTATTACCGCATAAGTTCAGTCGAAAAAATATCTCTGGTTGTGGCCGTCAAGGGTGAAGCCAAGACGAACTGATTGGCGGTACACGGCCAGTCGTAAAGTAACACTGACTTTGACTAGTTAGGTGCATTCAGATGACTAAGCTGCCACTGTAGCATAAGATATGTATGTTAGGTATGATCTGTTCTGTAAAGCCTGTACTGACAGAGGACTTGTGTGTAGTGCAAAAGGAAGAATTTTCAATAACATGTTATATGTGCGAAATGTACTTTTGATGAAAGACCAAGCGTATTCAGGAGAGACAACCCCATTTTCTCGTCAGAGAGGATGTTACATAAGGACTATTATCGCAAGAGTTCAGTTGAAAAAAAAAAGGTCTTTGATCGTGAGTCTCAAGGATCTTGACGCCAAGATGAACTGATTGGCAGTAAACCGCCAGTCGTAAAGTAACTCTGAATTTGACTTTTAGTTAGTCGTTACTTAACCCCGTGTGGAAGCGGGCTCGAAAACCTCCACCAGCCCTGCGAGTAGTAGGAGGCGACGAAAATGGAACCCAGTGACTGGAGGATAGTTGGGCCACCCTTTTCTCGGGGATATAAATATGAGAACCTGGCCTTCCAGGTTGGGAAGTCTCGAATGTGAGACAGTAAAATATGGTCACGAGTCCCTCGGGACTCGGACCCGAAAACCTGAGCGCGTGAAGCTGAAGGATCTCCACTGTTATAAGCCATTGCTAGGAAACGGCTGACGAATACACAGCAGGCTGGAACAATGCTTAGCGTGTGCTGTGGTGATTTATAAAGTGCTGACATTAGGGACAGCTCTGTAATTACTTGTAGTTACGAGTGGTGTGAATAAGTGCTGAATAAATCTATCCACTAATCCATACCCCGTCTATAGTCACCTCTACATCGTGACAATACCTATCATTAGGGATCCTACATAATACTTTTGAGTTACGGACAGGATAACTGAGGGTTCGGTGTTTGATTCCCGGTGGGAGTAACAAACTGTTCTCTTCCTTACGGTGTCCATACTCTCGTCCCCATCTAGGCTGGTATCAATGGGAAGTGGAGCGAGTGGCCCCCCTGGGGTTACATCTGGCGAGGAGTGAAGCTAAGTACTCACCTCTATCCAGTTTAGAGACTAAGTTAACATAAAGCTCTACTTGAACTTCCCCTTGCTGAACCTGGGCATATGCCGACGTATAACGAATAGGGGAGACTGGAGCCTGGATAAACATGTGCTCAATCAATAAAAAATTAGAAAGGCTCTAGGAACGTTCAAACCATTTAAGTCGGCGGGAGCAGATGGAATTGTACCGGCACTCTTGCAGCAAGGGTTGGAACTTTTGCTCCCATACCTACGCCGCTTATTCAGAGCCTGCATGGCGCACGGGTTTATCCCTACGGCCTGGGGGCAAATCAAAGTAACATTCATTCCAAAGCCCGGGGAAACTTGATTACACCGAGACCAAGGCTTATCGTCCTATCAGCCTGTCGTTTTTCCTCTTGAACACTTTGGAGAAACTAGTGGATAGGCATATTAGGGACGGTGTATTGACGATTCGTCCTCTTCACCGAAACCAGCATGCTTACCAAAAAGGTGAATGCACTGAAACTGCACTTCATAGTGTTGTAACACGCACAGAAAATGGCATTGAACAGAAGGATATTGCCCTTGGAGAATTCCTGGACATAGTGGGAGCCTTTGACAGAACCTCATTTGACACAATGAAACAGGCTGCTGAAAGGCATGGCATTGAGCCCGCAATATGCAGATGGATCTGTGCTATGCTGGAAAGCAGGAACTTAATTGCTACATTGTCGGGAGAGACCCTGGGAGCGTCTGTGGTCGGAAAATGTCAGCAGGGAGGTGTGTTTTCGCCTCTGCTGTGGGGCCTGGACGTGAACGATCTTCTTTGGGAACTCAACGACAGTGGGTATTACATGGTAGGATATGCTGATGATACAGCAATCCTAATCAATGAGAAATTCCCTCAGAATGTGTCAGAGGTCTTACAAACGGCCTTGTGCACAGTCCAACAGTGGTGCGAAAGAACGAAGTTGTCTATCAACTCAAATAAGACTGCAGTTATATCCTTAACTAGGAAGAGGAACGTAAAGGGGCTCAAGAAGCCAACCCTCTTTGGTAAAAGAATCCACCTATTCAGTGATGTAAAGTACCTTTAAATAACATTAGACAAGGGACTGATATGGAAAAATACATGTGGATAAAGTTATCAACAAGGCCTATCAAGCCTTCTGGAGATGCAGAGGCACATTTGGGAAGACTTGGGGACTGACACCAAAGGTGATATGCTGGATACTTTTCAGTTGACAGACCCACAGTTACCTATGCTGCCAAGCGGCCTCCGTACTCTAGGGGTAACGTTCCCACCTCATAACTCAAGGTACGCGGGTTCAAACCCGGCGGAGGTCGTGGAATTTTAAGGGCGGAAAAATTCAGGGAACAAGTCCTCCGGGAGGGACTTTAAGCCGTGTGTCCCGTGTCGTNGTCCGTCAGTAATGCAACAAACTGTTCTTTTTCTTCGACTTACACTTTTAACACAACATGTTTCGGCCCTAGATGGCCATCTTCAGGTGTCTTAATATATTAAAACTGCTACACTGTATTAATATGCGCTAAAATCACACGATGTAGTCCACTTAATAAAATAAAATAAAATCCATTAAAATTTCCTATTAAAATATTTTCCTTACTTATTTTAAAATTCTATTCCACCTTACAAGGGGTGTCGTTCACTTGTTTGGAACTATGTGTTTATTAGGTAATCCTAAATCCACAATTTGTTATTTAAGAANTAGTAATTAAAAGGGGACGCACAATGGACCAATAACTGGTCTAAGTTATTGGTCCAATACGAAAATACCTATGCTGCCATTATATGGTGGCCTACAGTTAATTCAAGACAAGTCAGGTAGAACTTAGCAAACTGCAAAGGGTGGCCTGCTTGAGAACAACAGGAGCCATGTGGCCAGCTGCAATGGACTCCCCCGCTACACCTGCTGGTGGAAGCAAAGGTCCAGGTAGGAAATTACATATTACGTTGAAATTATGAATGGAAATTCAAATCTTAAGGTTTTGGACATGCAAACATGACTCAAGACATGAAGATGGGGTCTGCTAAAATGATACAGAAACATGTCTTTATTAAACCCTTCACAATCAGATTCCCTGATAGAAATGAATGGAAAAGTGGGTTTTGACTTGACAGAAAGGGTTGACTAATCTGGTATACAGATGGTTCCAAGCCAAAAAAAAAAAAAGCACTGGTGCTG
>NW_019721014.1:100397-101220 GCF_002891405.2 Cryptotermes secundus | reverse complement strand
TTAAAATTGCCTTCTTTCCTAAGATGGAGGCAATATACACCTAAACGTCGGTAATTTCCCCTCATACTGACGGCAGCAGTGTTGATAATAACAAGCCTAACAACAACAGACGTGTCAGACGCTCTTCAGACCACTAGACTGATTTGGTTTCAATTTAACATGAAATTTCTACTAAAAACACTTTTGACTCAAGCAGTACAGATTCAGACTTTTCTCCGATCAATGTCAGATTCCAATCTTGACAAAGGCACTGAATCTCCTCACAGAAGGATTTCCTGGTTTCCCGCAGTCCCTCTAGTAAGTACCGAGGCACAATTTTAAATTAAGACACTACCGCTTCCTTCCACATGCCTTCCAAATACTTTTCGCTATTCATTACACAATTTGACGCTGTGTATTCTGAGAGNCAAGCAAAAAAAAAAAAAAGCACTGGTGCTGGGCGAGTTTCCATGGATCTGGGTAGTACACAAGGGTATTCCAGGCAGAAGTGTATGCCATTAAGGCATGCGTAGTTGAGTCCAGATAGAAAATATAAAAATAGGAACATCTACAGTCTATCAGACAGCCAAGCTACAATTAAAGCACTTCGCAACCACTTGATCATCTCAAAACTGGTCTGGGACTGCCACAAATCCCTCACACAACTGGCCGAACATAGCAGGGTTCAATTTATACGAGTGCCAGGTCATGGGGGTATCGTGGGTAATGAAATGGCAGAACTGGCAAGAACAGGATCTGAACCAGCTTGCGGCGTGTGTAATTCTGTCCTTCTGACCCGAACACCTCAACATGGTTCCCAGACCACATAACGGCGCCCAACTCA
>NW_019721014.1:94311-98837 GCF_002891405.2 Cryptotermes secundus | reverse complement strand
TTCCACATGCCTTCCAAATACTTTTCGCTATTCATTACACAATTTGACGCTGTGTATTCTGAGAGGTTGAGAGCGTCATTAAATAAACCGTATATAAATCACTCTCTCTCTCACTCACTCACACTCACTCACTCTCACTCTCTCACTCACTCACGGAGCTGACCCTTCTTGAGAAGCCGCCAATTGTGCAGCTACTCAAGAGCTTCCCAGCATTCTATGACACCCAAAGTGTCATTACCGCGATCACAAGAGCCTTCCACTGGCTCCTATTTTGAGCCAGGTCGATCCAGTCCATACCATCCCAGCCTATCTTTCTAAAGGTACATTTTAATATTGTCTTGGTCTTTGTCTTCCTAGTGGTCTGCTTCCTTCTGGCTNTGGTTCCCAGACCACATAACGGCGCCCAACTCAGCAATCAACGGAAAACTCCCCAAAGAAGTTCTCTCACAAGCCCTGCGCGAGGCATCGCCAACCTAAAATAAAAGATCTCTCACAAGTGATGCCCAACGCCAAGCCTAAAATAAATGGNCCTCATTATGCAGTTTTCTCCAGCCTCTTGCCACTTCATCTCTCTTTGGTTCAAATAATCTCCTCAGCAGCCTGCTCTCAAACACTCTGTCTGTGTTCCTCCCTTAATGTCAGAGACAAAGTTTCACACCAATACAAAACCACATGCAAAATTATGGTTTTGTATTTCTTAATTTTATGTTTTTGGACAGCAGACGAGAGGACAAAAGTTCTGATGGTAACAAGCATTACCTAAATTCAATCTCCTCTTAATTTCCTCCTCGATCAAGTTTTGATTTCTTACTGTANACACTGTAGGGTCGCTGCGTGCGACCCACACGGACTGGGCTTCCCCTCCCACTAACATGGAACGGGCACTACACACAAATCCACTTCGTTGGTTACCACTGACTGAAAAGTACAGAGTAATATTGGGACCCAGAATATTAATTAGCGCTAACACGTTGCAAGATTTAAAGTTCTCTTGCCGGTGACTAAGAAGATTGCCGTCTTCCGGGATGTGACGCAGTGTAGACTGGTAGAACTTTGGCAACACTAAGGAGGAACCTAATGTATCATCTGTAGGACGGAAGACGCGACAAATATCGTAAGATGGACATATATATATAATATTTACCGACAACGCAACAATAGTTATTTATTTGCTTATATAGCATGTACTACATGTTTCGACCTCAAATTGGTCATCTTCGGGTGCAAGATTCTCACGTGCTATTACCTAACTGCAACGTTAATATTCCCATTTTTATAAATGGTTCGTAAAAATTAGTTTACATTCAATTCACAAACAAGACGGAACTTAGACTAGACCTGGGTTAAAATTAACAATAAAATAAGAATAAATATCGTGCATGTGATAAAGACGTATACATAACAAGAGGCTATAACACAGTCCGTCAGTAATGCAACAAACTGTTCTTTTTCTTCGACTTACACTTTTAACACAACATGTTTCGGCCCTAGATGGCCATCTTCAGGTGTCTTAATATATTAAAACTGCTACACTGTATTAATATGCGCTAAAATCACACGATGTAGTCCACTTAATAAAATAAAATAAAATCCATTAAAATTTCCTATTAAAATATTTTCCTTACTTATTTTAAAATTCTATTCCACCTTACAAGGGGTGTCGTTCACTTGTTTGGAACTATGTGTTTATTAGGTAATCCTAAATCCACAATTTGTTATTTAAGAATGATTTTAAAATTGCCTTCTTTCCTAAGATGGAGGCAATATACACCTAAACGTCGGTAATTTCCCCTCATACTGACGGCAGCAGTGTTGATAATAACAAGCCTAACAACAACAGACGTGTCAGACGCTCTTCAGACCACTAGACTGATCTGGTTTCAATTTAACATGAAATTTCTACTAAAAACACTTTTGACTCAAGCAGTACAGATTCAGACTTTTCTCCGATCAATGTCAGATTCCAATCTTGACAAAGGCACTGAATCTCCTCACAGAAGGATTTCCTGGTTTCCCGCAGTCCCTCTAGTAAGTACCGAGGCACAATTTTAAATTAAGACACTATCGCTTCCTTCCACATGCCTTCCAAATACTTTTCGCTATTCATTACACAATTTGACGCTGTGTATTCTGAGAGGTTGAGAGCGTCATTAAATAAACCGTATATAAATCACTCTCTCTCTCACTCACTCACACTCACTCACTCTCACTCTCTCACTCACTCACGGAGCTGACCCTTCTTGAGAAGCCGCCAATTGTGCAGCTACTCAAGAGCTTCCCAGCATTCTATGACACCCAAAGTGTCATTACCGCGATCACAAGAGCCTTCCACTGGCTCCTATTTTGAGCCAGGTCGATCCAGTCCATACCATCCCAGCCTATCTTTCTAAAGGTACATTTTAATATTGTCTTGGTCTTGGTCTTGGTCTTCCTAGTGGTCTGCTTCCTTCTGGCTTCTCCATCAATATCCTATATGAATTCTTCTTCTTCTTCTTCTCCTCCTCCTCCTCCTCCTCCTCCTCATTCGTGCTACATGCCCTATCCATCTCATCCTCCTTGAATTGGTCATTTTAATCATAACTGGCGAAGAGTACAAGTTATTACGCTCCTCATTATGCAGTTTTCTCCAGCCTCTTGCCACTTCATCTCTCTTTGGTTCAAATAATCTCCTCAGCAGCCTGCTCTCAAACACTCTGTCTGTGTTCCTCCCTTAATGTCAGAGACAAAGTTTCACACCAATACAAAACCACATGCAAAATTATGGTTTTGTATTTCTTAATTTTATGTTTTTGGACAGCAGACGAGAGGACAAAAGTTCTGATGGTAACAAGCATTACCTGAATTCAATCTCCTCTTAATTTCCTCCTCGATCAAGTTTTGATTTCTTACTGTATTTCCCAAATATCTGAACTGTGCCACATTTTCAAAACATCTGTTATCTGTCTTTATGTCACGATTTTGCCCTGCATTCTGCTGACGAGACATCAACATACAGAGAGGTCCAAAAAATGTACTCTCTTTGATAGTCAATATCTTTGGAACAAAATGACATGTAGCTATAATTCTTGCGCGGAGAGAGAGAGAGAGAGTCATTATATATGTTCGAAGTGACCACCATCAGCGGCTAAACAGCGTCGATGCCGCCGAACTGCTGAGCGAACCACGGCTGTGATGCCTGCACACGACGCTTCGATGGTTTCTCGTAGCGCGTTCAGTGTAGCCGGCTTTTGTCGATAAACTTCATTCTTCAAGGCTCCCCATAGGTAGAAGTCGAGAAGTGTTAGGTCTGGAAACCGTGGTGGGTACTCAATAGCACCTCTTCGACCTATCCATCGTCCAGGTAGTGTGTCATCCAAGTACGCCCTGACATCTCGATGGTAGTGAGGTGGAGCTCCATCTTGTAGGTAAAATCTCTCATCTCCAAACAGCTCTCGAATGGCAGGGAAAATCGATGTCTGAAGCATATCGCGATACACCTGACCAGTTATGGTACCTTTAAAGAAGAAAGGACCAATCAAACAGCGCGATGACAGACACACCACACATTAACACCCGGTAGATTCACTTCCTTGCCCACGTGAACGTGTGGATTTACAGGAGCTGTTGGTGGCTGAGTTCCAAACTCATCTCCCATTGTCGTGTACCTCTTTAATGTTTTCGTACTTTCAGTAACACTTCAATACAGCCTTGCGTTGCTCAAAGAACAACCTTTCAGCCATTGTTGCTGCTGTCTTCCGCTCGCAGCGAGCACGCGGTACGACACTCACGTGACTAATATGACCTTCGCCATCTGTTGAGAAAACATTACACTACACTACCGCACAAGAATTGTAACTACATGTCATTTTGTTCCAAATATCAAAGAGTGAGTACATTTCTTTTGGACTCCCTTGTATATTTAGTTTTCTCTGTGCTTTCTTCTAGTCCAACCTCCTTCCCTGCGTCAATTAAAGTTTGGGTGTTTTCCATATGGTATCCATACTATCACCCAATAGATTCACATCATCAGCAAAAACCAACAGCTGATGTGTCCCATTTAATTTCAGTTCCACCTTGTTTTCCTGCACCTTCCTAATGGCGACATATTCTAAAGAAAAGTTGAAAAGCAGTGGTGATAAAGCATTTCCTTGTTTTTGACCATTCTGGAGGGAGAAATTATCAGAAAAATATTGTGACGTGTTATATTACGTCCATCGTTGCGCAACGGCTAGAATGGGAACACATAACTCCGCGACAACGAATACGTGGAAATCGTTGAGTTCCCACAGCGACAAATCCAAATCCATTGTAGCCGTTGCTCGGCGACTGACGACATGCAACACGTTACAATATTTACCTATACGGACTTTATTATACGTTTCGTTTAAACACATTTTAATCAGTCTGACTAGTTCCATGGGTAATCCAAACTCTATGAGAATATTGTACAATAATCGTATTCCCTCCTAACGGAATCATATGCTTTCTTGAAGTCTACGATAGCTGATATGAGTATAATATATAAAAGCAAAAAAAAAAAAAAAAAA
>NW_019721014.1:93458-94281 GCF_002891405.2 Cryptotermes secundus | reverse complement strand
AAACCTTCGCGGACTATACTGACCGAGCGACCGCCGCTTGTCAACGAAGTTAGTGCCAACTTTAGCGGATAGAGGGTGTCACGTGGTCAGTGCAACGGATCCCCACGGCCGTTATTCTGGGTTTTCTAGACCAGAGATATAATATATAACCGTAAATAAATAAAATACATCAACATGTATCGAGGTCAATAAAGTATAGATTTATATATCCATTCCCTCATACGACTTAATGGCGTAGTGTTTAATTAGTTAAGCACAGGGACAACTTTACCGTTTACCTCACATGAAATTTATCTGTTTAGGTCATTTGGACTAACTTGCCATGGAAATATTTGAAGTTAAAAGAAAATCTAAATTGCAATTAATGTCATTCTTATAGAACATGGGTGCCAATCACAGCGGTAGCGCCGTCTAAGGCAAAAACCGTCTTCGCCCGCTTGAACACTGCGATGGTGGGTTCGAATCCCACTCGAGATATGGATGTCTGTGTGCGTTTATTCTGTGTAGCGGCCTTGCGACGGCCTCATCACTTCTCCAAGAAGTTCTACCGACTGTGTAAGAACATGAAACTGGAAATCCTCCAAGGTCCACAAGGGCTGTAGAGTCAGATAGATATATAGATAGAAAATATGTTCATAACATAATCATAACTAAACTATGCACTTCGCAAAATTTTACAGTTACTTTGTGTCACTCAAGTCGATGTACGATGGGGTACCCAAAAGAAACCGAACTAATTTTTTTTTGTGGGCAAGGTTTTTGTGGACCCGCGTTTTGCCGCTGTGAGCGCATAGAGCTACATTCCTGAGTCGATAAGCCTGAC
>NW_019721014.1:89687-93444 GCF_002891405.2 Cryptotermes secundus | reverse complement strand
TAGTTTCGGCAGAGTTTATAGTGACAACTGTTTTGTGAGATCGTCGTTTTTGCAATGGCTGATTTTCGTGAACAGCGTGCGGCGGTGAAATTCTGCTTTTTGCTCGGGAAAAGTGGAACAAAAACTCTTGAAATGTTAAAAACGGCGTACAAGGACGATGCTATGGGAAAACTCCAGTATTTGAGTGGTTTTCCCGTTTCAAAAATGATGAAATGTCAATTGATGACAAACCTTGTTCTGGTCGTCCTTCCACAGCCCAAACACATGAAAATGTTGAAAAAATTCGTGAAATCATCAAGGAAGATCGACGACGGACCATTGAAGAAATTGTGGAGCTGTCGAGTGACTGGTTTTTCCATCATGACAATGCCCCTGCTCACACAGCCCTGTCTGTACGACAATTCTTGACCAAAAATGGTATGACCCCTGTTCCTCACCCTCCATACTCACCCGACCTTGCCCCGTGCGACTTTTTTTTTTTTCCTCGAATGAAAAGAGACATGAAAGGAAAAAACGACGGAGGCGCTGTCAAGCATCTCAAAAGATGAATTTAGACAATGTTTTGAAAAATGGAATAAAAGACTAGACAAGTGTATTAGTGTAAGTGGAGAGTACTTTGAAGGGGATTGAAGGTTTGTGCTTAAAATTTGAATAAATAAGTTTAAAAAAATAAGTTCGGTTTCTTTTGGGTACCCCCTCGTATACAGCAGTTATTATTATGTAAAAGGCAAAGTCCTGTCTGTCCTTAGTTAAGCACCATGATATAAAGTTAGCGGGAAAGTGGAGATATAACTTCACAGTTCCTGAACCCCTACACTGAATGTAGGTTGGGCGGCCAGCATCACTCCATGGCCGACTTACTCCCAGGTAGGAAGTCTGCAGTATCTATTGCATAGGAGGCTGTATGACCTTCAGTGCCCGTATGGACACTCTGTAGGTAATTCAATTCCTTACCTCTGCCTTGAATCGAACATTGATTCGTCGGTCATTTAATATGTTGTCTATTCGCTATACTGACTGAGCTATCCTGTTGTCAGTTAGTACTATACATGTACAGAGAACTAGTGCAGTTGTCCCTGTTCTTAACTAACTAAGCACTACGCCATGACGTATGCGATATATGGATCCAAGTATTCCTGACCTCGACACTAGTTGGAGGTGAGTGGTCTGTTTCGAATGTATTTAAAACTGGCGTCTTAAGGGAAAGCATACATCGAGTTACTTGGGAAAATAGTGCTGAATAAATTATTTGGGGCCTGGTGAGATGAAGTAACAAAGGCATGGAAAATATTAAATAACAGGGAGTTTAATTAATTATCAAAATTGACATAATACTGCTAGTTCCAGGTGAAGTAAACTGCTGCTGGTCTTCGCCAGCACAGTCTTTCTTGGTTTCGGACCCCATCTGTACCTATGACCAAATTTCATTCGTTCAGAGACCGTTTATATGTTAAGAAATGGGGTCTCGTCTTCGACGAGAAGAGGGGATGGTTGGTCTGATAATGCACCACTTTTGTTACACCGTAGCTCAGTACGTGTGTACCCAGACTCATACAGCGCCCAGGTAAGGGTACCACACATACTTTGTCTCTTTAATATACTGAACAACATTTATGCAGTATACACAAAGGGCATCTGTGAATGAAGGCTTCTGCAACAGATTATGGAGTGACCTATTTTACATACTTTATATACGAATTACGAAGTACCTGCTGCAACTGAGTCTCTCTTGCTTGTCTGGCTGACACTCCGATATTGACGGTGGAAACAATACGCTTCTATCTCGAGCCTACAAGATATCATAACTCACTGCTGACAGAAATTCAAATCTCTCATTCAAGATTGCTTTTCTCTGTGAACTGGGGTAGCGCGACTGGCTACGGACTGGACCGCCAAGTGGTCCGAGTTCGAGTCTCGGCAGGGGCAGGATTTTTCTCATGTCTATGTCATCCAATAGGTTCTGGGGCTCACCCAGCTTCCTGTCCAATTTGTACAGTGAGCTCTCTGCCCGGGGAAAACGCGTCCTGGGCGTGAAGCTGACCATTCACCTACAATTTGTGGTGAGGTAAAGAAAACTTGGTTCTATACATCCAACCCTCATATATCTTCATGTTTAATTTGTTAAGCACAGGGAGAACTGTATAATTTTGCAAATTTATACGTAGTTTGAGAGTAACACACACGTGAACAAACCTTCTTACTGTCATATCCACAGAGGAATATGCTTGTAGTTGTTGAAAAGTTAAGACTCACCTGGGAGTCCGGATGAGGCGCTAGCCCACATGGACAGCAGACTGAGCGACAGCGCCTGCAGAACCCACATCCCTGTAAGAAACGTTAATACAAGGTGACTGACCGTGCACAGAGCAGATATGAGAAGAAACTTGACCTCAATTTCAGTAAGGGGGGCTGACTCATCAAAATCGCACCAGTGACGCGAGAAACATGTGTGGGAGACTTCAATGCATGATAAAGCCCGGATCCAGTTATTGCGGTTCTTCTCAAACTGTAAGAGATTTTAGACTATCATGACGACAGACTGTGGTGTACAGGATTAAGACGTAGTGGTTTCCGCCGTTTCGGAGGAACCTGGAAAAGGAGGCTGCAGATTCTTCCCAAATATTTGTAAAAACACATACGAGCTAAACAGTGTCATAACTCAGAGGATCACAATCTCAGAGTATTCTATTTTACTTCATCTCTGAGAACTATACTTAGCAGCTGTCTCTGCCTTCAGAAGGAAAGTTCTCTGTGAGACATGAAGCAAGTTCCTTTTAAGGGGACGACGACCATATCAGGCTTGTGTTTGTCAGGACTGAAACTGCAGGACTACACTACTAACTCATATAGGCTGTCCGGATGAAGGTATCCAAAATAAAATCATTATACCTCAGAAAGTATTTATTATACGCATTAATTGGTTACAAAGGGAAACTATCAAAGATTTTATGAGTATAAAACTTTCTCAATAAATTTAAACGTGGGCTGCCCTGGTGGCACGACAAATATCCAGGCGATATTCGACCTCGTTCCACGTTGCTTGAAGCATGTTTGGTGTTACCGTGGCCACAGCGTCCCTTATGCAGGCTTTCAGGTGTTGAAGCTCGTTGATCTTAACCTGGTTGACAATGTTCTTCACATAACCCCACAAGAGAAACTCCACCGGGGTTATATCTGGCGACCTAGGAAGCCAAGCAATTGGTTCATCTCTGTCGATCCAGCTCCTAGCCATCTCTCTGTCCAGGTGATTCCTAACACGGTGGCAGAAATGTGGCGGCGCTTGCGCATAAGCCGAGCATGAGAAACAGAACTTTGAGACTTTTCCATTCTGATGACATAAATCGGATACGTGTATGACAATTAGTTTCCGAGATATACATTTTTTTATTTTGGATATGTTCCATCCGGATGCCTGTATTTATTGAAGTTCCTTAACGATGGCATGTACTGATTTCAGTCAGAATAGCTCAGTCAGTGTCCAAGTTCTGTTAGGACTGTGTTCATTAATAATATAAGACGTAAATTATTTTCACAATTTCACTCCTTTTATTCAAAATAGTCTCCTTCTGAATCAATACATAGCTGGAATCGATTGAAAAGTTTTCGAAAACAGTCACTGTACTCCTTTTGTGGAATGGCATTTAAAACTGCGGTACATTTCCTTTGGATGTCCTGGATGGTGTCATGACGGTCTCCTTTCATCGCCAAATTAACTCCTGGGAACAACCAGAAATCTGCTGGAGCCAAATCTGGCGAA
>NW_019721014.1:74959-89106 GCF_002891405.2 Cryptotermes secundus | reverse complement strand
GTCTAGCTTCAAACAAAATTTGATGTTGGCTCTCTGTTCAACCGCCATTTTCCGACGAGCGTCAGAACAGTACTGTTACGTTCAAGGTCAGAACACATGATGCAGCGATGCTTGCGCTTCGAAATTATAGACAGCCACAGCTGGAACTTCAAGAATCTCAACGCCACAACTTGCCAACATAGTCCTAACGGATCTTGGACACACCGTGTATATATCCGCCATCGCTCTATCAAAAATATTTCCAATGAATATAGACACGTGGAATTTCTATATGACGAGTTAGTTAGGAGACAGTTGAAAATTTTCGATATGAAATTCATGGTGTAGTAGGATTTATGCTGAAGTGATTAGCATCAAAATGAATTTCGCCCGAAACTTGTCATAAACTCGAATATCAAACTTATATAAATCCGATGCCTATTTTCGGAAGCCGAATCTTATGACCTGCAAACATGCCATTCCCGTGATGCAGTTATTGTCTCGACTTGTGCAAAGCACGTATGAACTACTGGGAAGGATTAATGCAGGTGGTATAGACTGAAGGGGCGCTAGGTGACGCGTTTTGGTATTAGCTGCGTTGAAATTTCGGGTTATGGGAGCCTACTGTCAGAGTCAGGTAATAGTACTGCATACCAAACGGCTTGAACACCTTCCTCCATCTTATTTTGTTCCAATTTCTTCTTCTGTAAGGAGAGAAGTAAAATGCACATGAAAGATATAATAATGCTAATATTTAACTCGATGGAGCAGACTCTCCTTGAGAAGCTGATAGTGGCTAATCTATTCAAGTAACCCCGAATATTTTATGATATCTAAAGGTTCCTTAGTGTGTCTATAGTCAGACTCCATCGTGGGCAAATTCAATTCAGTTCACAACCTCCCCTCCTCCCCAAAGCGGTCTATTTACTTTAAGTTTTCCAGCTAAACTTATGTGCCCACATTTCAATCCCCATGCACGCTTCGTATCCCACCAGCATCATCCCCCTTAATTTGATCTTCCTAATAGCATTTGACACCGTCTTCGCTGGCTTGAACGCTGGGATCTTGGGTTCGAATCCCATTCAAGGCATGGATGTCTGTGTACGTTTATTGTGTTTGTGTTGTCCCGTGTGTAGGTAGCGGCCTTGCGACGAGCTGATCACTCGGCCAAGGAGTCCTACCGTCTGTGTAAAACAAGATTACGGAACTGAAGAAGAGGCCCGGGCCCAACAAAGGGCTGTAGAACCACTAATGAATGAATGAAAAAAAAAATATTTGACGTTGAAAGTAAAGTTAATTTTTTTAATTCACTTAGTGGGGGGGGGGGGTGGAGTCCAACTGGGTCCACGTGGCACAGCGGCCACTGATTGGCCTATTGTAGCCTGCCCCGGGTGATTATGATGATGGAGAATTTGGAGGAATGAAGATTGTCAGGGGAAACCGAAGTACTCGGAGAAAACCCACCGCAGCGCCACTTTTTCCACCACAAATCCCACTTGACGAGACTCGGGATCGAACCCGAACCGCCGCAGTGGGAAGCCAGCGACTAACCGCTTGAGCTATGGCGCGGCCTAATGAAAGTAAAGTTACCCCTATGCGTAACTGAGCACCACACCATAAAGACATACATACATATGAGAAAGTGGAGATATAGCTCCAAGCATTCTTACCCTCCGTGTTTCAGGAGCTGCTAGCTTCAGTTTCGGGAAAAGCGCTCCCTGTGCTCACTACGGTGGAGGCTAGACGGGTTGGGGTGGTCTGGGCGCTGTAGGGAAGAGAAAGTTCTCGTGACCTTACCGGTAATCGACTAAAATCACGTGAGAGTCCGGTTCTTATTCTACTCGATACATCGACCGGGTGATCCCGGTTGCAATGATATTCGATTAGGAGTACGCAATATGAAGCTCCTCATTTCGCAGTTTTTCCCAGATTCTTGTTCCTTCCTCCGCCTTAACTTTTGTTCTGAAACACCCCAAATCTCGCTCCTTTCCTTGTGAGAGAAAATGCTTTTCACTCTTGGTGTTCTTTCTTGTGGCCCCTTGGGGACCGTAGGGTCAAGAATTTTCTCTTCTCCATGTCGTCCAGACCGGCTCTGGGACCCGCCCAGCTTCCTGTCCAATGAGTACCGGGGGATCTTCCCCTGGGGTAAAGCGGAAGGGGCGTGAAGCTGACCACTCACCTCCAACTAGTGTCGAGATCAGGAAAATGTGGATCTATATATCCACTCCCCCATACGCCTTCATGGCGTGGTGCTTAATAGTTAAGCACAGGAACAACTTTACCTATATCTTCTTTTTCTTTTTTAATTTTTTCAAAATAAATTTAGGAATTCTGTTTATGAAGTAACAGACGCCTTGCAGAGGCTTTTTTAGCCTTCGGAGCATAGTGCATACATCAGCCCCCTCCCCCCAGACACACACACACATAGACACTGTCACCTAGCGAGAAAAGCATTAATCCAGTATTGTTGAATTTGACACCGGCATATGAATACTGGAAGAATGCTGAAAACGCAATCTAGTAATTTTTAGTGACGTTATGGCCTATACTACTAACTGGCGAAGTGGCACGGATTGCACACATTCTGCAAGCTGCCTTCTCGTCCGTTTTATCACCAGACAATGGGAGATGCTACTTTACAGCTACAACATGAGCGCCTTTCTTAGCTTCCTGGATTCGCTCAACTTCTTCCTGCGAACTGCTCGGTCTTCCCGCTCCTTTTCGGTGCAGAACCCTACAAGTCTCTTGAAATTGCTTTAACCAACTTCGGATAGCATTATCTGAAGGTGTATCTTTCCCATACTGAGTGCTGTAACGACGTTGTGTTTTGATTACGAACTTTGTGTCGAGAAACCATAATACGTCCTCTGCTTTTTCTTGAAGAGTCGCCATTTTGAGTCATGACGTCATATTTTCTCCCAGACATCAACGCGGCGAGTACAGCATTTCTAAATAAAACTCTTTGGTCGCACTTTCGTGTTCTATAAGCAGTTTCATTTTATTACCTTCGGTTTGAAAACAGTCCGCCACGGAAACCCCGAGAATTTAGAATCACTCTGTACGTATTGTGGAGTGAGACAGAAGGACAGCGGTGGGCGCTCTCATTTATCATCTCCTGTTCTAATTTACCTAATTTGAGCATCATGAGTTACACTGTCTCCACAAGAGAGAAGAGACTGTGGGAAAAGTAACAAAATGCGATTTATGTACTCTACACTCGATACTTCTATGCATTTAATACGAAAATTTATCAGAAGACATGGGGTGTCAGTTCATATTGATAAATCGATAAGGTAAATTATCGGGGAGAAGTGTTTGATATCGATATGGCTTTAGCACATAGAAATACCATGACATTTTGATAGAATAAAATTAGGAGCACTCCAATTAAGGAACTTCGTCCGTTGAAGATTTCGACAAACATTTCCATTGGTTATTAGAAAGAAAGAAATATTTTAGTAGATATGATATATACGGGCGACCGCCATTTGTCTGCGAAGTTAGTGCCAACTTTTGCGGATAGAGGGGGTTGCGTGGTCAGCGCAGCGGACCCCGACAGCCGTTAATCTCGGTTTTCTAGACCGGAGCCGCTATTTCCTTGAAATATCTCCTCAATTATCCTCATTGCTCCATATTCAGCTATAATCCTCAGAAGGTATATCGACGGGCTACGAGCTAGACGGCCGGTGTTCGATTCCTTTCAGGGACAAGAGTTTTTGTCTCCTCCATGACTTGTAAATCGGATCTGAGGCCAACCAAAGTTCATATCTGGTGTGTATTGGGGGCTTTTTCCACGGCAGTAAACCTTCCAGGACGTGAAGTTGACCACTCACCTCCATCTTATGATGAGGTCAAGAATGTTGGCGCTATAATTTCACTCNATATCAGAGAAATTCAGGAATGAAAATGACGTTACATATGAGGTTGATGCATTTGTGCATGTCGTACTAAGCAAGGTATAAAAACAGTTGCTTTATGAGGAATTAGTTCGTACCATTGAATATTTGACGCAATAGACAAGGTGTCGCAGAAACCGATGTTGCTATAACCAAGTTTTACTGTATATATGATACTCTCATTCGTGTATTGCTAATCGTGTATACAATGAGGAGTATTGCCTTCTGGCATGTGAAGGTGTGAAGTCCGGTAGAATTTATCAGCCGTTTCGGAGGAAACGCACTACCTGAATCGGCCCTCTGCTTACTCCTCTTTTCTTTCTAGTTGCTTATTATTTGTCCCTGGAAATGAAAGTATATGTTCCTCCGAAACGACGGTGAAACTCTGACTACACTGGTGGACACTACGCTTCCTGGTAGCTTCCATAAGAACATCAAATCCTTCATAACCATACATAATTTTTTTATGGGTCTGCCATAGCTTAGGGGGACGCTCGGGTTCGAACCCAGGTCGGTTCTTTTTGGATTTATGGTGGATAAAGTGGCACTGGAGCTCGTGATTTCCAAATACTTTTGATTCCCCTGACAATTCTCTTTCCACAAACTGCTCCATAACAAAAAAAAACTTCCGTGGCCTGTAGTCCGCAAGCGAACCATATCGACCGAGCGACCGCCATTTGTCGACGAAGTTATGCCAACTTTTGCGGATAGAGGGGGTCGGGTGGTCAGAGCAACGGACCCCGACAGCCGTTAATCTCGGTTTTCTAGACCGGAGCCGCTATTTCCTTGAAATATCTCCTCAATTATCCTCACTGCTCCATGTTCAATTATAATCCTCAGAAGGTACAGCGACGGGCTACGACCTAGACGGCTGGTGTTCGATTCTTTTCAGGGACAAGAGTTTTTTTCTTCTCCATGACTTCTACATCGGATCTGAGGCCAACCAAAGCTCATATGTGGTGTGTATTGGGGCTTTTTCACGGCAGTGAAGCTTCCAGGACGTGAAGTTGACCACTCACCTCCATCTTATGATGAGGTCAAGGAAATGTAGGCGCTACAATTTCACTCCCGCGTATGTCCTCTTTGTATGACGCTTAATTAGCAGCTCCACCTTTATATTTATCATCCTACGAAATGTGGTCGTGATATTAAATAACCAAGTTAAAACATCGTTTAAGGAGAATGAATTTAAACAGTTTCAAAGGTCCCTAACCAGATAAATTAATTCGTCACGGACAAAGGTATTGCGGAATTCTCTTGTTGATTCTCGTCCTTGGAATATAATAATCTGTGACCTCTGTAACTATCTGTGAACTTCTTCACAGACGAACCACGGAACTGCCGCTTTTTGTCAGATTTACGTGACGTTCATTTGTGCAACTTGACGTGCTTGTAAGGTCGACAGTTTGTGATGAATTGTACAAAAACTTGATTCTTATAAAACATCTTTCGTTTTTAAGCAGTCGCCTTGCATGGTCGCTTTTCAAATCTCTTTCTGTGAAGTTTTATTTCTGACCGAACTGCTGTGTATCAGCAACCACATTTCACTTAGCAGCGTTTCAGTTTAACAGTGTCACGTGTGGGGGTGTACGCGTGACGAAATGACGGGTTCTAGTTCGGATGATTGGATTTACTCGTATTAGCAGCTTGGTTACACATTCTCTCTTAATTACACTCAAATTACAGCGCTATCGCTGATTTACACACTTCATAATCCACTGTTACACACACTAGTCCTCTCTTGGTAACGGATCTCAACATAGAAACTAGCGCTTCAAAGTACTCCAAGTATTACACGCCAAGTCTTCACACGACGAACTTTCCGTGGCTTTCTTACACCTCTTTTACTGTCACTTAAACACTCAAACACTCTCAAATACTCCCAAATACTGAAATCTGTTCAGAGTCAGTCAGTCAGAGTTACTTTATGACTGATGGGCCGCGCCATAGCTCAAGCGGTTAGTCGCTGGATTCCCACGGTGGCGGCCCGGGTTCGATTCTGGGTCTGGTGAAGTGGGATTTGTGGTGGGCAAAGTGGCGCTGGCTTTTCCCAGAGTACTTCGGTTTCCACTGCCAATCTTCATTCCACCAACTGCTCCACAATCACCCTCACCTATCATTTGGGGCTGGTACAATAGGTCAGAAGTGGCCGCAGTACAAGGGACTTAGTCCCACCCCACTAGCAATAAAAGTACTTCACGACTGGCGGTTTACCGCCAATCAGTTCGTCTTGGCGCCAGGCCCCTTGAGGCCCACGACCATAGATTCCTCTCCCCCCACTGAACTCTTGCGGTAATAGTCCTCATGTAACATCCTCTCTGACGAGAAGATGGGTTTGTCTCTTATAAATATGCTTGGCCTTTCTTCAAGTGTACATTTCGCGCATACAACATATTATCGAAATTTCTTCCTTTTCACTACACACAAGTCCTCTGTCAGTACAGGCTTTACAGAGCAGATCATGCCTAACTTACATATCTTATGCTACAACGACAACTTAGTCATTTGAACGGTCGTGAGCTTGACCACCGCCAAGTTTAGCCTCTTATTATTTTTGTGTCTGGCTTCACCTTGTCCTATACCGCGAACATGTTCATGCTCATGATTTTGTATGACTTCTGCTTGTCGTCTGCACAATTTTGTTATATGATCGTACACATACGGGAAGTTGAAAGCTGTGTGCAAGTCGCGGACTGGTGTGCACCTTGGAAAATTTCCAATGGAGCGCAAAACCTTGTTTTGCATCCGCTGCAATTTTAGGAANCTGCCAATCAGTTCGTCTTGGCGCCAGGCCCCTTGAGGCCCACGACCATAGATTCCTCTCCCCCCACTGAACTCTTGCGGTAATAGTCCTCATGTAACATCCTCTCTGACGAGAAGATGGGTTTATCTCTTATAAATATGCTTGGCCTTTCTTCAAGTGTACATTTCGCGCATACAACATATTATCGAAATTTCTTCCTTTTCACTACACACAAGTCCTCTGTCAGTACAGGCTTTACAGAGCAGATCATGCCTAACTTACATATCTTATGCTACAACGACAACTTAGTCATTTGAACGGTCGTGAGCTTGACCACCGCCAAGTTTAGCCTCTTATTATTTTTGTGTCTGGCTTCACCTTGTCCTATACCGCGAACATGTTCATGCTCATGATTTTGTATGACTTCTGCTTGTCGTCTGCACAATTTTGTTATATGATCGTACACATACGGGAAGTTGAAAGCTGTGTGCAAGTCGCGGACTGGTGTGCACCTTGGAAAATTTCCAATGGAGCGCAAAACCTTGTTTTGCATCCGCTGCAATTTTAGGAAGTAGGTGTCTGCCGCTAATTCCCAGGCGGGACAAGCGTAAGTCATTACTGATCTGATCAGTGCCTTATAGAGGATTACATGGCTTTCGTCACATAGGTCATGAGATGTGAACTGGTTTTCTAAACAATCCGCTATCACGTTGGCTTTCTCATCAGGGTGATATGTTATTCCTAAAGGTCTATGAACAGCGGTTGGTGCCTTTGGTACATCCCTCTTCATAAGCAATTTCACAATAGGCCACAGAGCTTGAGGAGTGACCTCACAGTTCCCTATTTTTGTTTCCGACCGTTCTAGTGCATTTCTACGGGTCATTCGTCTGATGGTTTGGGCGACCCAATTGAGTGCCGTTTTACATGCTTGATCCCGGGTTACTTGCCACAGTTTCCTTAACCTCCGCGTATGTTTTAGCAAACTTTCCAGACCAGGTATGTCCTTATTAAGGTCCGAGAGTGTAATTATGCGTGTCGATAGCCTATGCGCAGAAGCTACAGAGGCAGTAAAGTCGCGGGTCGCTTTACCAGCTTCCTCCTAATTAATTTGGATTCTAGGAGAAATTAATTCAGAGGCCAAGCTTTGAAACCACTTCCAATATGTGAATTTGTCAACCGGCTCAGAAAGATTCCTAGTTCTAACATGATCAGGCAAGTGGAAAACATTTGATAGGTGATCTGAGTGCAGAATATCAGAGACAATGTCTTCTCACAGCCGGACATTCTTGTGCACAACAATATCGAGCACTTCACCATTTCCCGTAGGAGAGTAGTGAGTGGGACACTGTGGTCCTGAAATTTCCAAAAACTCAAATTATTTCTTGTTATTATGAATTTTTATATGTTTCTGTTAGTGTACTGCAATGGTGTCAACTTTTGAATATGCCCTAATACAAATTTGTTACACGTATGAATAGCTGATCATCATCCTTAAAATGTAGGAAATAATTTTATTTGAAAAATTATTTCACCTTCATGTTGAAGTCTCTTGTGTTATGATAACATGTAGATCAGCCGTGTCAAACATGTAGCCCCAACAGCCACAAAGTGCGGCCCCTCAACTTTTAGAGTTAATTGATATTAAAATCAATATGAAAATTTTAGTAGAAATATTTTATTCAAAGAGTTTTCCAACGGACCAGAAGACAAGAAGTTTCACGCAGACATATATTAGCAGGCTGCAGGAAATTCAATGTTTTGCTATTTCTAACATAATTTCTTGTGTAATCTCTTTTTTTCCTATTGAAAAGCTGTTTGATACTGGTCAAAAATGGCATTCTCTTGCTTTTTAAAACTGTAAGATATGTGACTTTAGGTAATTATATTGAAATTATTCCTAAATAATAAATAGAATTAAATTTCCTTGTATCAAAATCTAATGTATATTTCTATTTTGAAGTGCGGCCCTGGAGTATTATTTATAGGGCTGAGGTGGCCCTCTGTACAAGTTGAGTTTGACATGCCTGATGTAGATGAATAATTTCCAATATTTTGGAGAAAGAGAAGATTTCTGCCATGAAGATGGAGGCATTATTTTTCTCCAAAATGTGGGTTACCACCTACTAGGTTAAAGATGTAAACTGAAAAGGCCAAAATTCATCTGAGTCAAGAGGTAATTTTTGTAGCTTGTATTTGGGAAGTGCGTGGTTCAAATCTCGCTTGTTATATCAACATATTGAAAAAGAAATTTGGTAAACAGGAAAATTCGTTGTACCTTAAATTAAGTCATGACCGCTTCCTTCCACATCCTTTATAATTCATCATTCATTAATGATCCTACCATCCATGTAATATGCAGTATGACATGCTGACAGTGTCGTTTAAAGAAACACAAACAAATAAAAAAAATTCACTGCTTTCAAGAGCTCAAATATCGCTTTTCTATAAATGAACTCCAAGGCCACAATGTATAGTTCTCTGAGCTGTGTAATGTGTCTGTATGTAGTGTTGAACAGTTTCAGTAAGTACAGAGTTTACTGTACAGTGTGATATCTCTACCGGTAATGATCTCTGCCAACATTACAGCTCAATATGACAGCCGAGTTTTTTTACGGCGGCTTCAGGATTATGGTTGTCTGTGATGTGACGTCATGTGATTTGCTGGAGTGGTACAAACATTTCGGAGGAGGCTTCTGCCTCAGTTTTCAGAGTAGATTAATAAAGTAGTCTGCAACCACCTGCTCACGAATTTTTATACCCTGAAGATGGAGGCGATACTTTCCTCCGAAACGTTGGTTTACACAATATCTACACGGCGCCACATCCCAGAAGACATCATTTTTCATAGTCACCGCCGCGAAAACCTCAAATCTTATTTAAATAATGTAGACTTCCACATTTTAGATGGAGGCCGAAAATTGAGGAACTTTCTGTCATATCACAAGATCACAGTCTTAACAAGATTCTATCTGAACAAATAATCACAAACAAGGCCATGAATGTTTGAAAGTCATATTTGGAAACCGTGAATTCAATAAATATATACAATAAAACGTGCGCTTCCTCATTCTCAGTCTTCCAAGACAGGTTTTAAAACGGCATATTTTATTTGGCAGACATCTTCATTTTCGATCACTTTTTGGGCTACTTTCCTGATTTTGAAAGCATAAAGGAGGTTTAGGATACCACCTCGTTGTCTGTGTCTGTGTACCCACTCCCTACCAACGCCTATGAGCCTATGAGCCTATGAGCAAGAATAGCGGGGCAGAAGAGACGTCTGTTGCTAGGCAACAAGTCGGTAAGCACGTTCCCGCAGAAACGAATGTGCTCGTAAAAATAGAGCTGTAGACAGGGTATTTACAATGAGATCAGTGTAGTATGAAATACTCAATTTGTAGCGAAAGTGTAGTGTAGTGTAATGCGCTGTGTGTGGTGGAAAAGGCCAGTTAGTTAGTGAGTGCCCGCTGGAGTCATCCCCAGTAGAGGGGAAGTGACCAGCACCAGTATAACCCCTCCTCTCGCCGAAAAGACCTCACTTAGAAACAAGTAACAGTATTGGAAAGAACAAAAATACAGTCATGGTTATCAAAGGGACCTGAAACCAAGTTTGACTATGCTGGCGAGAACCGTCAGAAATTTACTTGACCGACTGAAATGAAAGTAGGTGGTTAGTTCTCCCAAGAACTTCTTGTTTCAATTGCTGTCGTCATGATTCATCGAAGCGTTTCAAGGAATTGAACCACGGCAAATTATCAAGTTGAGGTAAGTAGCTAAGCTTCTGACGTATTAGGGAGATATATGTGATACAAATCTTAATCCTGGCTGAGACTCTTCGTGCTTTTCCTCAGCCCCTCGAGACACATGCCTTAAAGAGTATAAAGTAAACCAAGACCATTTCGTTTCATATTCTTTATAATTAATTATCCACGTTCATGTAAATATTCGACGCCAGCCTGAGTCCTTGGCAGCGTCATTAAATAAACAAGGGACACTCTACTACTGTACTACAGACAAGACTTGTCTCCATTTGTCAGTAAAAGCGCTGTGAGTCCTCAGACAACAAAGCCCTGGACTTAAGCAGGCGGGTGTCACACCGTTACGTGCTGGCCGCAGTAACTGTCAACAGCCTGGCGGCGGGATATGGAACGAACCCTTCGGAGCAACTGCTGTTTTTATTTTGACACTCACGTACAGCACGATGGAGCCTCAGACAGTGTCCCTTCCACACGTACTTGCGCTGCAATTCGCCAGTGAAATTGTTCTTCTGTATTTAATGACACATCTCCTGCAGAAAGCAACAAACTCTGCACGCGCAATGCGTTATAATGCAGGCAACAGTAAAGGATTTATGTGAAATTCATACTTTTGAAGTGTATGTTTGGCAATAAACGATAGAAGTTGCACTTTTTTGTCTTTGTTCGTGTGTATGTGTTTTGTTTGTCCCTTTGCTTAATAAATAATTGGCCTTTGGGCTGTTGAGGAAATACGTAAATAAATAAATAAATAAATAAATAAATAAATAAATAAATAAATAAATAAATAGTTGCTTTGATCTCCAGGTGTAATTAGTATGATCAAGTCGAGGAGGATGACATGGACAGGGCATGTAGCAAGAATGAGGGAGAGCATAAATGCATATAGGATTTTGGTGGGAAAGCCGGAAGGAAGGAGACCACTGGGAAGACGAAGGCGAAGGTGAATAAACAATATTAAAATGGATCTCAGAGATATAAGATGGGATTGTATGGATTGGATTGATCTGGCTCAGGGCAGGGACCAGTGGAGGGCTCTTGTGTATACGGTAATGAACCTTCGGGTTCCATAAAATGCTGGGAAGTTCTTGAGTAGCTGTACAATTGGCAGCTTCTCAAGAAGGGCTCAGCTCCACGAGTGAGTGAGTGAGTGAGTTGAATTGAATTTGTGTTTTTATTTAGTATCCTTACCGAGCCCGTAATCGATCCCTGGTTACTGAGTTCAGCATGAAAGTCAATAATGAATTATCATCATCTTCATCATCTTTATGATTATAATTAGAAAACCAAGCAGGTTGGTGTAGGTATAACTTTCATCAGGGAGCTGCTACGTTTGAATTTCGGCCGGATCCCCGGCTCTCACACCTGGGACTTCTAATAATTATCTTCCGTTCTTCTCGGAAAATGGCTGCATGACACCTTGATTGGATTATGACTGCCCAATTTGAAACAATTTCCAATCAATTATTCACCAATTATCCTACCATTCGAACCTACCTAGCCCGAGATACTTACAGCTTCGTTAGATATGCTGCAAAACAATAAGAATTTTCTTTAATTAGAACGTAGGATATTTTCATTAAAATTTTTTACCGTCACTTCCCCTCCTCCCAGAATCTTGCCCACGTTGCTGGGCTTGATTAAACATAGAGATAATATTTTCCTTTCCTGTTTCATTTCTTTCTGGAATATGACAGTACACATTCTGTTATATGGACCAGAACACGCGTTAAAACGCGTAGATTAGAAACAGGGCAGATATTGAGAGCATTATAGACCAGGGCTGTGAAACAGGAGAACATTACGAGTAATCGGCTGCAGTGTAAAAAAATCAAGTAGTCCCTGTAACATGCTGTGAAGACCCATAGGGGTGTGAGGGGTCAAGACTCCTCCATCTTCTAGTGCTTTTTCGACGTCTTGTTTCGTTTTGTCTGCGATGGATGGCAAAATCGAGCAACGTGTCTGCATCAAGTTTTGCGTGAAGCTCGGCAAGTCCGCTGCCGAAACCCTTGAAATGGTTCGTGAGGCTTTTGGAAAACATTCTTTAAGCCGGACGGCTGGTTTTGAATTGCATTCACGTTTCAAGACCGGTCGAGGGTCAGTTGAAGATGACGAACGTTCAGGGCGAACAAGCACCAGCAAAAGGACAGAAAATGTTTAAAAGAATTCAGGAACTTTTCCACGAAGACCGTGTCCGAACAATCAATGAGCTCACAGACGTCATTGGGATCAGTTATTGAGTCTGCCAGGTGACCTTTAAGACAAAATCTGAACAGGCGCCGCACTGCTCCTGCCTCATGACAACGCACCCGCCCACACATCCCTGAAAACCAGAGAGTTTGTGACTAACAACAACATGGTTAACGTTCCCCATCCTAGCCCCTCCCCCACCCGTGATTTCGCTTTGTTTCCCAAATTGAAAATGAAGCTGAAGGGACGACGTTTTGAAACACTGACATCCAAAGGGAATTGCAAGAGACACTCGACAGCATTAAGGAAAGTGACTTCCATGTTTCTTTTGAGGCGTGGAGAAAACGATGGGACCGCTGTATATGTTCCCAAGGAGACTATTTTGAAGTAGATGGCAGCCAAAATTGAATAAGTTAAGCCAGCATTTCTTTTCTGAACTAGACCAGGAACTTTCCCATAGAACTTCATGATGATTGGTTTAGACATTCAAGTACTATTGAAGTTAATGTCGCAACAATTTGAAAGTCTGCAGTGTTGATATTACGAACGGGAGGGATTTATGGAATACAATGTTGAGATGGCCTCAGATGATATGCAGTTTTCATGACGATAAGTTCAGGCGTTTATTACTTGAGAGGTTACAATGTTTGTATTACTAACAGAAGGGGTTTACGAAGTACGCCATTGAGATTGCTTGTTCTCCGACCCTGAAAATTGAGGCAACATGTTCTTCCGAATCATTTGTTGATTTTCAACAAAATTCATGGAATTATATATCAGAAGACAAAAACCTTCATTGGAAAGTATGTTCTTAATTCTGTGTTTTCACTGACCACATTTCGAGTGGCCTTACAACAGATGTCTCTAGACTCGTGTAACCTTGAATACGAAGGCCTACTTGTATTCTTTACAACTGGCTCTAACAGTGACACAGCACAGAGCTGAGAAACTTTCTGTGCTAGACTGATACAGCCCAAGATGCTTCAGCTGCAGTTTCCCATGTTTCTGTGTTAAGAGGACTGTAGGGTGAAACGAAAGCAGTGCCGTGTACAATGACCGTTCAAGAACCACTACTCCGCAAATGCGCTGCACTGAAATGGGGTCAGTAAGCTAAGTACAAAATGTTCTGCATAAGACGGAATTCTTTTTCAACCGTCAAATTCATTTAATGATCTGGAAATTCCATCTGAGATTATGTTTCTAATATGGTAAATATTGCTTTTGCGATCCTCTGGGACGTGACGTCATGCAGTTTGATTGATAGGTACCAGCGTTTCGAAGGAACATTTTTCATCCATCTCCAGGGTTGAAGTGAAATTTGACTATGAATATGGAGGCAGTACTTTGAAATTACTACACTGAAATCTGAAACAGGGCGTTACTCAGGACCATTGGTATTTATCAATAAAAGAAAACTTCGCCACATGACAGAAGACCGTGATATTAAATTCGCTCCCTTATACAGAGTGTTTCACGACTTTAGAGCATAACTGCAGGAGGTGATTTCCTAGGTCTTTGTGATCAAAAAAGTTCATATAAACTTGTGTCCGATTTTGGACGGTTACGGAGTTATGAACGTTTAAACTC